>NW_025939005.1:0-45517 GCF_000764305.2 Hyalella azteca | reverse complement strand
TCATGCGTATCGTTATCAATAACCCATAACGCTTTAATGTCGGGACAAACGTAACACTGTATGCGCTTCGCGCATGCGCAGTTGCTGGTTTTTCGTCACGCTGAGAAACCAGAAGCAATAGTTTGTCTCATTATAGAATCTGCGAAGCGTTGTTTCCGTGAGAAAGGAGGGAGGCTCCTGTTCTTAATAAATAAAATCACACCAATCTTCACTATAGGCATTTTTTATCTTTAGCATCATTAAGCAGTAACATCATCACTAAGGCTTTGATCTGTCTCTTATACACATCTAGATGTGTATAAGAGACAGGTGCTGGTGCTGTTGGCGCAGGCTCAGTATTACCTGGTGCTGCTGGTGCAGGCTCAGCATTACCTGGTGCTGGTGCAGGCTCAGCATTACCTGGTGCTGGTGCAGGCTCAGCATTACCTGGTGCTGGTGCAGGCTCAGCATTACCTGGTCCTGGTGCTGGTGCAGGCTCAGAGGCTCGTAGTCCTCGATGTATTTGCTGCACTCGTCCGCCCACTGTCGCTCAAACGTCTTCCATTCCTCGCTGTCGAAGCGCGCGTTCTGGCCGCGCCCTGACCCGTCCTGGTCCTGCTTGGAACGTCTCTCTGCACGCCAAATATTGTATATAATTTTTGTAATTCATGATGTTAGTATAAATTAATAAGAGCAGGTAATTAACTAATTAACTCAGCTTAACACAAAGAGCAAAACTGAAAATGGTGAAACGGTCACAAATGCCAAGTAAATATCATGTTAGAAAACAGTTCCTTTAATTGAATGCTATGTTAGTGTAAAATGTAAATCAATAAAAGCAGGTAATTAAATAATTAACTCAGCCAAACACAAAGAGTAAAATGCAAGATCGTGAAAAGGTCAAAAATGTAAAGTAGATTACAGGTTAGAAAACAGTTTTTTTTTAATTTACATTTATATTCGTTTTATGTGTAGTTAAGAATGCTATATTACTACATTGAGCACTGGATCGGCAAAAGAACAAAAGAATACTCAATGCGTTCTAAGGTTCAGACGCACCATCATGGAAACGAACCTCTTATCTGCTACTCAAATCATCTATTAATGGACTATAAATTCATCAGTTTAGCATTGCCATAAATATGTAGCCTCAGGTCTAATTGAAATAAAACAGCGGTATAAATGAAAAGTGTGTAGGAAGGAAGCTATCTCAGAACCATATATAAAAAGATTTTCCATTATTCCCGGCTGCTTATTTGGTCAACAGAAACAACAAAAAACCTTGAAAAAACAGCACTTAATTCAAACTAGATTCATCCTAACCCTCGGTTATATACTTCTTTATTACATATACCGTACCTAATCAATAAATTTAATAATTGAACTTGATATATTCAATTGATCAATAAATTTAATAATTGAACTTACTATATTCAATTGATCAATAAATTTAATAATTGAACTTACTATATTCAATTGATCAATAAATTTAATAATTGAACTTTATACGTTCAATTAATCAATTAATTCAACCTCATAATGTTGCTTTGCTCATACAAACATATTTTGATTGATGTTCATAGTAGGTGCAAGAAAAGAAGCTTGAAAATGCCGGAAATCAGATAGCTTGGTGAGTTGCAGCATGATGCTAAACGTAGGACCGAAATTTCCATCCAAAAAAACAAATAAAAATTGGAAGAAGACACCATCATTATACCTATAAAGATAAGTAGTATCCATAAATATAAGTATCTACAAGATAAGTATCTATAAGATGAATTTCTATAAAGATAAGTATCTTTAAGATAAGTATCTATAAAAATAAGTAGAGGGCTTTATATTTACGGTCCATCGCGCAGACTTCATTAAAAATCAACAGAAATAAAAAATAAAACGAATACAAACCTTGGTTGCGTGTTTTGATGTCTTCAAGTTCTTGCAGCCATCCCGTAGCAGCTTCTGTGGCCGAACTGACATTGCTGCTGGGGGCGGCTAGAGCGTCACTCTCGCGGTCTCCTTGAAGCTTAGAAGTTGAGTCTGCGGTTGAAGTTTCTTTGCCTTCACTCAGGTTCCGAATGTACTGCATGAACTGCAAAAAAAAAACACTGAATTAATACAATATAGCAATGATCGTTGGTGCATGCTCCTGAAATTGCTGCATGAACTGCTAAAAAAAACACAGAATTAATACAATATAGCAATGATCGTTAGTGCATGCTCCTGAAATTGCTGCATGAACTGCTAAAAAAATATAACTCAGTAATCACTGCAGCGAGTGATAGAGAGCGCATTTTCTCGTCGAAGAAAACTTGAGGTCACGGACGGACGGACAGAAAGAAGGACGGACATGGCGAGCACAATACCGTCTTTTTTCCATAAATGAGAAAATGCGCTAAAAACACTGAATTATTTCAATATAGCAAAGATCGTTAGTGCATGCTAATGAAATTGCTGCATGGACTGCACAAAAAATGACAATTAATATAACTGAAGAATGATCGTTAGTGCACAAATATCCTATGAACTCTACCCGGCAGCACAAGAATTAGTTTCAATATAAAATAAACTCTCTTCAGAGGGGGGAGAAAAATGCCTCGCTTATCAATTGTTGGTGGAAATATAATAGGTGTCTTGCACTTAAGAAACCGTCATATAATTTTTATAAATTGCCTGTCAGGTTAGGTCAACGCAACTGAATAATCGTACTAGTGCAAGCACAGAACATTAATATGGTTTCAATGTAAAATCTTTCAAATTACAAAACTTAGTACCTTTCTTCTCCGTTAGTCCCATTGATTAATTGAACTAAGATTAAAAGCATGCTTTAAAACAAGAAATGTTCTCCTCAAGTAGGCTCCTATAGGTTATTGCACTTGGGACATACGATGTACTCATTGAACCCTCAAAGAACAGAATATTACTGCAAGCTGGATAATTTCTCACAAATCATATTTTAAATTAATATTTGAGCATTCACTGTACAAATTTATTTTTCCATACAGCCTAGGATTCCTCAGGCAGTATAAATCTAAAGCTCAAATCTAAATTAGATTCAAGGCCAAAAACTGCGGTTAACTCAAATTCACCCTGAACTCGAGGATTTCATTCACTGTATATAAAGGTATGACTGCTGTATGAGGATAACATAACAGATACTAAGGTACAAGTACCTACCTCAGTGTTGGTACCTACCTCAGTGTTGGTACCTACCTCGAGGATTTCATTCACTGCATAAAGGTCCGACTGCTGTATGAAGATAACAGATACTGCGGTGCAAGTACCTAGTACCTCAGTGTTGGTACCTACCTCGAGGCACCTACTTCGAGGATTTCATTCACTGTATACGACTGTTATGCGAGGATAACATTACAGATATACCTACTGAGGTACAAGTATACCTCGGTGTTTGTGAACTTTGGGTCATCGACCGTCCCTATGAGCTCCTTGGCGGCGGTGGCGAGCTCCAGGTCTTCTTGTGACCGAGACCGTCCCTCCTGTGGGTGTTGTGGGTGCTCCTGCTGCTGAGGCTGAGGGTGATCCTGTTGATGCTGCTGTGAGGCTGTTGGTGCTGCGGCTGAGGCTGTGGATGCTCCTGCTGAGGCTGTTGGTGTTGCTGAAGATGTACATACAGTTGATGCTGATGTAGATCTTGTTGTTGATGATGTGGGTGTTGGTGGTAGGGATGTGGAAGCTGGTGCTGATGGTGAAGGTGATGGAGGGGCGCCATGTGAGGCTGAAAGGGAGCAGGAAGAGGCGCCATGTTGTTGTGCAGCGCAATCGGAGGAGGATGCATCAGCATGGGCCTTCAAAAATAACGGCAAAGATAATTAATTCTGAAGAAGAAGTTCCTGAAAGCTTGACAAGACTGCCTGCAAATTTAGTTGTATATTAATAGTATGAGACTGAACAAAAAATATCCTGCTTGATATACCTACGTAGCCATGTAAATTGTTTGTTTATGTTACAGCAAAAACTGGAAAAGTTATTGGCACGTTAATATGGCCACAGGTAAAATGCAAGTTATTTCAGACAAATTTCACATTATTGTTCGGAGAATTAAAATGCAAATTTAATTTCAATTTGCATTTTCATTCATTTTATTCAATTTCATTCATTCTTACTTTAATTAAGAATGAAGGAGAGGATCTCACCTGTTCATGGGTGGCATGAAAGAAAATGGAGGAGGATGTTGCTGAGGTGTGATGATGTTATGAGTCTGATAGACTCCTCCTGCCAACACATCATCATGGCAAGCAAGGCCCTGACTTGTTACATCAGTGGTGCCTACGCCGGCTGTCTCCTCCTGATTATTCAAAACTTTGGTCAGATATGCAAAAAATTGGTATTTGGGAAAGGGCACAAATTATCAACAGACAATTTAATAATATACAAGTGAATGAATAATCTGGTGATTCAATCTGGTATCAATAATTAACATTTCTCTGCTAATGATGTGAGAGTGAAATAGATTTTAAATGTAGTAGGAGTAATATTTACGTTTAAACTAGTCTAGCCAAAGTATGACAAACTTGCCAGAATTATAACAAAAATTTCCAGAAATAAATTGTCACTGATTTATTTATCTAAGAGAGATCAACATAGCATTTCAGACTTTATACCTACTTTAATGTGTTTTAAAAACTACTAAGAAAACTTTGTATGGTTTCTGGGAAAGAAATGCAGAAACAAAGGTAACTGTCAATCACTTAGCAGTATGATTGACACCATCAAATAGTTGGCATATAGAAGTCATTGTCATCGACTAACCCGAAGGTGGGCTTCCGATGACAAGAACTCCTCCGTCCACAGGCCAGCCGTGTGCGATGAGGCCAAGTCAGCCACTCCGGGCCCCTGCTGTGGAGGCCCTCCTCGACTTCCCTCTATTTCACGCATCTCCTGCATGAATAAATGCTAGCTCAGTGGTGGCCGCAAGGTGCTAATTAAATATTGTTCAATTTTAAACTTTATTTTGATCAGACATTATCTAAACAATGAATTGTTGATCGAAAAATGCCATTATTTAGGACTAATTTGCCTATTATTTTATTTAATTATTAACCAAATGAATACCAAGCTTACGACAATTCATCACAGATTTCATGTATTTTCATACAATGATAAAAAAAGGGTCAAATACAAATTTGCCTTCAGCAAGTCAGTTGGCATCAGTATTGCAAAATTGACCAATTGTTATGATTGAAGACAGTTTTCACAGAGACAATTACCTCAAACTCTGATACATTCATTTAGTTATTTTGCCAACAAAGGCCAGCTGTAGTGAGGATCAAACCATTGCTCCTTAGAATTTACTTGTTTGTGTTGTGTAAGAAATAATTGCTAACTGGGTGTAGAAGGTTCATGTAAAGGGTATAGTTAAAACTTTCCTTTTTGTGTTTAAAATATCTTGGTGGAATTCGTTCTAGGAAATGAACAGCTATTTGTCGGTAAAATTCCAACCAGGATGTGAGCCTTGTATGCAACAATAGTGCTTATAAGCAGATGAGATTTGGTTTACTGAAGGATATGTTTTTCAAATGCAATTAAAAGGCCTTGCAAGCTAATAAATTGTTACTATATAATTTCTATGATCAATTTGAAACTCAAATCAGGGCAAATAAAATGGTTGTTCACTCTAATGACAGCTGCCTGCCCCAGTGCTTGATGATGGCATAAATCAAAAGCCTTATCTACTGGAATATAGCATAGTCTAACACTGAGCGTATGTATTGTTTGTACACTAGTGTTAGGGTTTCTTTGTTTTGACCGAATGTTGTTCCTGTGAGGGCTCTGAGTGTGTTTAGCCTAGGTCTGCATTTTGTTTTGATGTCCTGTATGTGTGGCCCGAAAGACATAGAAGTGTTGTAAGTGACACTTAGGATCTTGGTTTCATGTGTGTGTGGTATGATGGTGTTGTTTAGAGTGACTGTGGGTCTGTGTTGATGCTCCTTTGTGTGGCTTGTTAGTAGTGTGCTTGTTGATTTGGTGGGGGCTACTTTGAGTCTGTTGCGTGCTAGCCAGCCCTCTAGTTGTGTGATGTAAGGTTGTGTTGGCTCGGGGAACATCAACAACAACAACTGGAATATAGCAGTTGTTGACTGAACTGATTTGTCAGGTGCCTGAAGGGCATTCTCAAGACTTGATGAGCTTGTCAAGGGGCTACATGTGTTTGAGGGGTTTGAGGGGCTTGAAGAGCTTGAGGTGCATGAGGGGATTGAGGTGATAGGGGCCTAAGGTGCTTGTTAGGGGCTTGAGGTGCTTGAGGGGCTTGAGGCGCTAAGGGCCTAAGGTGCTTGCCAGGGGCTTGAGGTGCTTGTCAGGGGCTTCAAGTGCATGAGGTGCTTAAGAGGCTTGAGTTGCTGAGGGCCTGAGGTGCTTGTCAAGGTACTGATGTGCACTACCAAGTGCCTGAATAGCACGTCATCTACCTGAAATGTCAGTTTCATTGGTCTGGCGTAGATGTCATGAGCCAGAAATGCCGTGCCAATGACCTACAGTGCTAATTGTGGGCCTCAAGCAGAGGTGGGCAGTAGTGCGCTACATGTAGTGGCCGCCACATTTTCAGTAGCGGTAGCAGCTCTACATTTAAGGCAATGTAGCGGTAGCGATAGCGCCCGCTACATATTTAAGTAGTGATACGAGGTTTTGCCGCTACAGCGCTACCGCTACATTTATAGATAAAGCCTTTAGATTTTATTAAGGAGACCGGCTACCCTCCAACAAAACTTTTTTGTTTACAGACGGATCGTTTTGAAACTTGGTACACATATGTAGAACAGAAATCTAAGACCTTTCCGTTCATGTAAATTTAAAAAAAATGAAAGAAAACGTGGAATTAATAGAAAACGGCAAATAAAGGGTACTCTAAAAAGTTTACAACTTTTGCAAATTACATGCTACAATGTCGAGACACATATCATTCAATTTGTAACAACAATATCTAGCGACTGTAGAGCCCTGATTTTTTATTTTCCTCATCATTTTTTCGCGTTCGTCCCATTTTTTTCACATTTTT
Organism: Hyalella azteca; assembly: GCF_000764305.2. Classification (NCBI taxonomy): domain Eukaryota; kingdom Metazoa; phylum Arthropoda; class Malacostraca; order Amphipoda; family Hyalellidae; genus Hyalella; species Hyalella azteca. Next base: position 38,526 of record NW_025939005.1, on the reverse strand, counting down.
ACCCCCCACCTTCCTCCTCCTCCCATATATAAGTCAAACCACGCACATATTAAAAAAAGGCTTCTAGAGTCGCTAGGTATGCCAGGGTTGTAAACCAGGTCATAAACGCCTGAGTGACTTTGGCCACTGTTTATGACCGTTTATTACCCCACTTTGGCCATCATTATGAACAGGGCAGAATCACCCAGTTGACCAGTTGATGGTACCTATTATTGATGGGATATTACTGTATTATTGATGTGATATTAGGGTAGGTATCCATGAACATGCCATTGAGCATTTACAACAACCTTGTCCACTGCAAGCTTCATATCAGCAGCATCATGGCATTTTTTCTGTATCTGTAAGCTTACAGGACAGCTTGTAATTTGAGAGAGGATAAGTGAACTTTTTTTCGCTCAGCGAGGTAAATGTAATCAATATTCTTTGTTTTTAATCAATTTTTTTCTTAACTGGAGCCTTTGCTAACTGAGGTTCTACTGTAAATGTGCTTTCCGGGGTGTCCTGAATAGCCCCGGGGGGGTGTCCCGAGTAGCCCCGCCGTGCGGAAATGGCCGCCATTTTTTCTTGTAATGAGATAGGCAAAATCTGTCAATTACGTTTTCAAGCCGACACCTGGGTGCAACTTTTATGTAAGTAAAATTTTTTAATACGGCAAATATTTTTTTTGCTACAGACCTTAGCAGAAGTAACTTTTCAAAATAGCGTTTTTCACCATTTTTTTCAGGAATTTTTCAAAGCTAGTAAATGTTGTATTTTTCGACTTCCTTTATACTACATAGATAGGAAAAATGTTGTTGTTTAGGCCACTATATTTAGTTTAGCAATATTCCAATTAGTTTTGCTACTATGACTGTTTTACGACGTGTCAGAGGTGCGTCCCGAGTTGCCCCGCCAGTCCCGAGTTGCCCCGGTTGACGGTATTGTTTTTACAAATCGAATGGTATGTCTCTCATTGCCGTAGCTTGAAAACTGTTGGAGTTATAATTTTTTTAAGATGGCGTTTTTTGGATTTTTAAATTGTTCAGGGGAGCCAAATAAAGTAAAATTCATTGAAAACAGAAGAATATGCCCAAAAAGTCTTGATATCGTAGCCCAAGCTTTCCCATTGCCAATTACTTGCATTCAAGGTACCAGCACGCGTCTTTAGACCTATTTATGTTCAATTTAACGTGAATAATAGGCTATAAATGGGACTTTTTATGTATAAATATATATATAAAATATTCATTTTACATAACTTCACAACTGCATTACGGAAAAACTATTGCATGTACATCCATGGTAGTAGCTTTGTTAAACGCGTCTTGTTTGTAGCTTTCAAACGAGTGCAAACACTTTGCAATTAACCTAAATAATGACATATAAATACCATTTATTTATAAATAATGATATAAAATGATCATTTTATAAAAGTTCAAGACAAAACAAAAGTATTGCATATACTTTTCACAAAAGTATTGCATATACTGTACAAAAAAAAGTATTGCATATACTGTACATCTATGGTAGTAGCTTTGTTGAACGCGTCTCGTTTGTAGCTTTCAAACGAGTGCAAACACTTTGTAATTAACGAGAGTAATGATCTATATATACAGATTTAATTCAAATAAATCTTTGTACTACATATTGTTAAAAAATGTCCATATATGTATTTTTAAAATTGTCTTACGCAAAAATTATAGCACGCACAGACATGCGGTAAACTGCGTTAGACTAGCCTTTTCAGCAGCTAGTACAAAATGAGTCAAGAAAACAATTAAAGCCAAAATTTCCGATTTTTAGGGTAGCCGCCCCTTAATAGTATTAAATATTGTTTAAAAACCAGCATGATACATACATAATATAAATTGCAGAATAAAACTGTACGAAAGATTTCGGTGTAATGTTGTCAACCTCAGCCTGTTACTAGTGTCAACATGTTAGTTGTTACNGAATTAGTGTTCCATCTGTCTCTTATACACATCTAGATGTGTATAAGAGACAGAACCATGGGGTAACCCATACCAGTCCGGTTAGGTTAATTGCAATAAAATTGCATTGATATGTTTTAAAAATGTTTTATTATCATTAAATGTTAATGAGTAAATCCCAATAGCAGAACAATAAATATTTAAAGATTTTCAATAATTTTGGCCATTGTAGCGGCTAATTTAGCGCGCTACATTTTACGGTAGCAGTAGCGCCCGTTACAATCTAGTGGGTGTAGCAGTAGTGGTAGCACCCGCAACATTTAGAGCATCTAGCGGTAGCAGTAGCGCCGCTACATTTCCAAGTAGCTCTGCCCAGCTCTGGCCTCAAGCAATACTACACTTGTAAGCATCTTGTCAAGCTATTGATTTGCTTAGTCAAGTGTCATAAATAAATGGCTAAAGCTGCAAGGTTTAGAGTGCACTTTTTGATAAGCCTTAACTTTCATGTTTTCCCAGAACAAAAGAAATGTAACTGATAGGTACCATATCTATGGATGTCCTATAGATCTTTCAACAGGAATTACATGCTTAAAATATAAAATGGGACACTTTTAGCTCCTAATGTTAATATGCAGACCTGTAGTAAAGAATCCATCCTGAAAGGCTGTGAAGCTGCATGCCGAGTCTCAGTCATGAACTCCTCCACGAGCTGGTCTGGAGCACCGGTACCATAGAGGCCAGCAGCACCTGCAACATATGGGTTGGAAAGTTTCACATTTTAACCATCTTTTGAGATACCTATATATGTTAGCAAATTAGTCTCAACCTGATGAAGAACCATTAATTATAATGGGCTGGTCTTGTAGCATCCTGACTGGCAACAATCCTAATTTCTTAAATCAAGGCAATAAAAAAATAGCTCATGTTCTTTCTCAACCTTTTTGGATTTGCTCATAGGACAGTTCATCACCAGCCCTGTATTCGTGAACAATAAAACTTGATTCACACCTGTAATCCAGCCTTTCCCTAGCCTCTTTGTGCCTTGACAGCTTCCAATTCAATTTTTGATACTGATCTTTTGTCTTGAGATAATTTAGGCCTTTTTAGATCACATAATAAGTAATTACACTTATGATCATTTTAGTTTTATACTATTGTTTCCTGTACCTACCCAAGATATATTAATGATCTTGGGATACATATATGACAAAAATAATGTCTATGACAACTCAGCTGAGCATGTTGTAATAGGACTCTTAAGTAACTTGTTATCAGCCACGGTTTGGGCCTGAGGGTGTTTGTTGCAGAGGGTCAAGAAAACAAGGAATTAGTGAAGGTCTCTGCCTCTTCTACAACCATCCCAATCACCCTTTTTATTTAACATTTCCTTATTTTTATTCAATAATTTATTGAACAGCAACACAAGAAGAACAATGTAAGCACAGTGGATGAAAAATGAGAAGAAGCCAGCGCAAAAATGAGGCACGGGGGTCTATTCAACTTCAAATAATGGTATTTTACCAGTCTGCCTGTTTTTACCAGAATAGAATTAATAATAGAAATAGAACATAAATAGAATTAACATGATAAACCTAAGGAGTGCACTAAATCCATCAAAAAATATCAGTTAAAAAAACTTTAACAGGATTAAATTAGTGAATAATATGCAGACAACTTACCACACTGAAATTTAAACTCTTTCTTTAATTACAGTGGGGGGAAATAAATATTCGTACACTTGAAAAATCGTATTTTAATGTATGTAAGTACACAAACTTAACAGGAAAAGTGATTTAAATTATGTATAGAGACGCATAGTATTCAAAAATACTATCAACAGAAATTAAATCTCAATGCAACAAAAAACAATGCAACATGTTCACTTTTCGGGGTGAAAAAAGTATTCGTACAAAACAATAAATTCGCATTATTTTAATTTAATACTTGGTTGAATACCCTTTATTCAGCTCAACAGATACCAGTCTATTTCTATACGTCTCGACCAATGATATGCAGATGCTGACTGGTATTTTATACCACTCTTCTTGGCACACTACCTTAAGATTCTCAATGTTTGTTGGGGACCTTTTCTTAATTTGAATCTTCAAATACCGCCACAAATTTTCAATCGGATTATAGGAAGGGAAGATTATAGATAGGTTATAGGAAGATTGCTAGCCACTTGAATGTTCCTTTTAGTACGGTTGCTTTGTTCATTGGACGCTTCAAGACCCGTGACAGCGTTGAAAACCAAAGACGATCAGGTGCTCCTAGGAAGATTTCTGTCCTCAGGAATTCAAGTAACCAAACGAACGATAAGCAATGAACTTCACAGAAACGAATTAAAATCACGCACCCCAACATAGTGGCAAACCAGTGATTTTTTAGAATCAGTTCATTTTTAATTTCCTCATTTACTCAAGATTTCAACTGATTTCTTATGTATGATAATTCTGTATCCAAGATACTTTACTGGTCTACTTATAGGACTCAGAAATTAACTTGAGGATGAGTCTAAAAAACTCTCTGCTTTGCCACTATGCACCCCAAGAAAGACCCCACTCCTAATGAAACGACATCGAGATGCCAGGCTGAAATTCGTCAAGGAGCATAAAAACAAAGACTATGCTTTTTGGGAAAAGGTTCTTTGGACGGACGAAACAAAAATCGAGCTTTTCCGTCGAAATTATTGTCACCATGTGTGGAGGAAAGACGGTGAAGCCTACCTTCCAAAGAACACTGTGCTATACTGTAAAGTTTGGTGGTGGCAACATCATGATCTGGGGCTGTTTCTCCGCAAAAGGTGTTGGTAACATATCACTTATAGATGGTAGGATGAATGCTGCAAACTACCAGAGCATCCTGGAAAATAATTTGACGACTTCTGTTGAGTAACTATATTTCACAAGTCTTTTCATATCAGGAGAGGGGGGTTTGCAGGACCCCTAGTAGGAAAATCCTACTTCCTTGCAGGATCACTGAAAGGGGCTTCCCATAACAATGTTGAAACTTGAAACAATAGAAAAATATTCAATAAAAAGCCTGCTCTGATCTTCAATCAATCCTGCATGAATGAAGAATTTCTGCCTAACCACACTAATATATTTAGGTACTCATAAATACAAACAATTTGAACACATTTTGTTTTAAGGAATACACTTGGTAAAGTTTGATTTATGGTGCTTTGTACTTTTATAGTAGAATATCATATGATTTTAAACATTAATTTCACCCTGAATATAGTAGTCAAATCACAATTTGGAATAATTTATCAATATTTAAACAAATAATTAGAAAATTGAAATTCAAATGAGTTAAAATAGATGTTTGATGGAACAATATAATTCTTACATGAAAGATGATTTTCTATTCATTTTTTTAAAAGAACTTCAGTAGTAACAACTTGAGTTAGAGGTCAGTTTTTGTCTGTTTATTCAAGCAAGTGAAGTGTCAATAATCTGATGATATTTTGCTCAGTTAATCAATTGAATTATGCCTTACAGTAAAGTTTAATTATTTGATGGCAAATTTTAATTCTACTACTGGGCTTTTGTTCAAGTATTTTTAAATTGTCCTGATTTTTTGTCTAAAACTTGCATTTTTAAATGATCAATAAGTGTATTGGTCTAAAACTTGCATTTATAAATGATCAAAAAGTGTTAATACTTTGCAATATTATTCTACTAGCCAGTCATTTGATGATAAAACCAAATTCAATTACACATAAAAAAATATGCATAACTGAAAAAAAATTAATGACAGAATTTTTCCTATGCATACCAATATATATTACATCTGTTTTGGCAGAATTCCATTTTTATTTACCTATAAACAATCTCTGAAGATTAGACTGATTCCTGTTGCTACACATTAGGTGATGATTATGATACATGGCATATTGTTAACTAATTGTTTAGCAAGCAAGTCTCAGAAATGAACACTTTTGACATGAAAGTCTGAGAGGTTGTGTCCACAGTACCATTTCTCTTATTTGAGTGCAACATTTGCAAATTGAATATGACAAGTAATTTAAAACAAATGACAAATTGGGCAGTGCTTTGGAATTGGATGCTCACTTATTTGTTTCAGTTTCTAGCATTGACAGCAATCTAAAATGAAACAAAACCAGTGAGTGATTCCATTCAATTATTTTTAGAAGAATTATTAGACATTTATAGTAGCTGAAAAAGTTAAATTAGCTGTTTAACCAGCATTTCAGTTATTAAATAAAACCAAATATCAGTCATCAACTTTTTCAACAGTTGTTGAAATTCTAACAAATCTGGCCACACTAGGAAACTTGTGCCAGACCGCCTAGATGGGCCACAACCAAACCCAGAGCTCAAGTCAAGCGACTAGAGGTTAAGTTAGCAACTTTAGGGCTGCAACTAAAGGTTTCCCGCCATTTCTGGATATGCGAGATTTCCACCACATGAATTACCTCCTATCTAATAGTTAACAAAACTGTACGATCAGGCTGCAAGATTCCAATTGTATCAACAATTTGTCACGTTGGCACCATGAGATTTCAAAAACAAGTAAGGAAATTCCAATCCTGGCTTAAGTGTAATTTTTGGAGCTGCAAGATTGCTGGCTGCTGCTTTATAAATCACTTCATGTCTAGTTAAAAAAATGTAAGATACCGGTATGGCTGCAAGTTTGCAAATTAAATGAAAATTTGTCATTTTGGAGCAGCAAAATTTCATTCACAAGTAGGAAAATTATAATCTATTGTCTAGCCAAAATTTCAGAGAAAATGAATCAATTCCATAAATTTAGTATAGATATTTCCCTAAAACCTACTACTCTATGCTGAACTTTAATCTTGCTTCTTGCACTTGCACAATCAATAAATTTTAGAATGTCTCAGGGTCAGGAAAATTAAAATTTCAAAGGGCAATGAGTAAATGACAGGAGACTCAGGAGTCTCAGGTGGCCCATGCTGACAAAAAACAGATTTATTAGAATCAGTTCATATTTAATTTCCTCATTTACTCAAAATGTAAACCAATTTCTTATGTATGATAATGCTGGTAACTATGATACTTTACTGGTCTGATTATAGAGTCAAAAATGAACTTGAGGGAGAATCTAAAAACTTGCTGCTCTGCCACTCTCACCACTCAGCTCACAGCCTCACAGTCTCACAGATGAGCTTAGCCTGACTGCCTGAGGGATTTCACAACAAAGCATGATTTTTTATAAATTTTATTTGACATATCTAGAGGCAAAAAGCCACTTACCATGAGACAGGCTCTTATCCCACTGAAAGCCTTCATTTTTTAAGGCTTTATCATGAGTAAAATGTTGTGTGAGTCGCATTAGAGGGTTTCTTTCACCACACTGTCCATCAACCAAGTTTCGCATAGACATTTTTTAAGCAGTAAATCGATACAAGCGATGAATGGTTATTCTATGAATTAATTTTTAGCGATTTAAATTTTGTTAAATTAAGACGAAGCTAGAAATGGTACGAAACATGAACTTTAGAAGACATGCCCGTCATGCCGGAGACTCTTTTTTTTTCTATTCAAATTTGCGGGAGCCTCTGAAGACTAGTCCAATGTGGCCCCACGACCGAGTTTTGAGTTATAGTTGTTAATCAATTTGATTAATCACTTAATTTTCTTTAATTGATCACTTTAATCACTCACTTAAGTCACTTTTACTATTTCAATTATTCACTTCAATTCATCACTTTAATTAATTGGCTCTCTACCAACTCATTGAAAATCCTACCCTAACTCAAACTGCCTGCACGGCTCAAACTTTCCCTAGCATCTGTTGAGGAGAACACTCCACGGCGGAGCCGTGGAACACGGCAGAGCCGAAAAACACGGCAGTGCCACAAAACACGGCAGCGCCGCAAAACGCGGCAGAGTCGCAGAACACAGCTGAGTCGCAGAACACGGCAGAGTCGCAGAACATGGCAGAGTGGCAGAACAAGGCGGAGCCGCAAAACAGGGCAGAGCTGTGAAAGATCTTTCGTAATAATAACATTATTCATGAAATTAAGGGTTTCAAGCAATGTCTTAATACTAAGTTACGTAACATGAACATTAAAAAAAATAAATAAAATAAATAAATAAATGAATAAAATATAATGTACCTATATGTGTAACAAAACAGGAAGGAATCAACAGTAAGAAAGAAAATAAAAGGAAAATAAATAAATAAATAAATAAAAATAATAATAGTAATAATAATTCCCAACCCAGTTAGTTGCAATATCCATGCCCTGAACTGAGCCTCACACGAGCATGCACAAGTTACTGAAGGTCCAGCCTGGGGGGGGGGCAACCTGGAGCTTCTTAAGATCAAGTTGGTAAAACAATTATGACTGTTAAGGAGCCACTGTGCGGTGTACAGAAAAATAAACATAACTCCTGTGGGCTTTCTCTGAAGGAGCAATATTTGAAAACTGATTTACAGGCAAGCAGTAACAGTCCTTACAATGGCAGTCTTGGTACATGAAATTGATAACAGATACTAATCCTAACAATATTCTGGTCCTACTTAACATCATACTAATCCTAACAACCTACATAGACTGGTACCGCTTGTCTCAAATTAAGCAGTTATTGTAGTGCTGGGATGAAGTGAATATTCTGATAGTGTTAGTTTGCCACATGTTTTAGTATGGTTAGTTTTACTACTGAGATCTAAGATTATAATATTAGGAAAGTTAATTCATAAGGCATGCAAAACACCCAGGGCAATCAAGTATGCACCAACTGCATCCATTATTAAGTTTTGGATCAAACAGGGGTAGGGGCCACCTCCAAGTATATTTTTAAGGGTTACAGGAATATTAAGACGGGTTAGCAGGTTGATTAAATTGGTTCGAGCATGCTGGTGCAGAGGGCACTGTAGCAATAAGTGTTGGATGGTCTCTGGGGAGCCACAAGAGCACAGGGGACTATTTACNACTGTTGGAGCAGGCAAAACCCTCAAAGTTACTTATCTTAGCATCTCCGGGCAGTTTGGCCCTCCTAAAAGAGGAAGCTGGAGCCGGAGAAGATTGATATTCTATCAGTGGAGATGATTCAGGGGTTTCAGGTATGCAGTTTGTACTATTGGCACTACTGGACTCTTCAATCACAGTTTCTGATTGGCTAACTGCATCGTTTGATGGTTTTTTATCAAGTGATCTTGACTTTCTTGAGGCTGGCAAAGGGGAAGAGTACGCGTCTTCGTCTGACTCAGACATGGTGACGCCACCCTCCCCCCTACGCCGCTTATAGCGGGCCATTTGAAGGATGAAACTCTCCCTGTGTCTCCCGCTCGCAAACTATCTAAATAACAGATAATCAGAATGAGATTGTTTGACTATCACAGTCAAATTAAGGTAGCACAAGGAAATCACAGAGCAAGTTACCCAGCGTCCGTCGTCGACCGCAGCTCCTTCAGCCATGTTCTGGTGAGTGGTCACTGGACTCACTGCCAACATCTTTAAGGCAAGTTAAATGGGACTTGGGAGTAGGTATGGGGCATCCAGGAGCAACGTCTGATGTGATGATGATGATCAGCCAAAATAAACAAATCTAGGCAGCTGCCTCTCTCTGTCAATCTGTCTATATATTGATGAAAGTCTACTTCATTTAGCTGTTTTAGCAGAATCAAGGATGATATTAGTAGTAAATAGTAATTGCTCAAGATATTGCCCAGTGAAATCTGATTGGTGCAAAAGAAGGACAATGGCAGAGAATGGGCATTATTATTATTATTTTAATTTGATTTAAAGACTTCGGGTAGGTGTGCAGGTAGGCTAACCTCCCAACCTGAGCACAACTCGGATTTTGATCGCTCCACTTCACTTGATGGTTTCACTTAGTATTTCTCTTTCAGCACGTCCACCAACCAGTGTGGCAGTAAATAGTAAGGAGAAAAAGAAAAATAGTAATTAGACTTTGAGGAACTTCATAGCCTGGTCACCATATTGCAGCTGTGCAAATATTGACCCAGAAGACAGCAGTGCGTCTCCTCATTGGGGCGTCTCCACCGCCGAGAGCTGAGAATAGAATAGAAGTGTCGGCGTTGAAGACATAGGCCCATGGCCTGTTGCCGATTCTTGAACTTTTCGTGACTTGATTCACAAGGGATCCGTCCTTTGGAACCCGATCTTTCCATCCCACTGAAGTGAGAGACTGAGAGGCCGAATGGGCATTAGATGATGGTACAGGACTCCAAGTTTTCACTACAGACAAAATGAATTTTTTAGCGTTTTCTTTGATTTTAAATGCTTACCTCTAGTTCATTCGACATGTTGCAACGAATCCGTCATTTCCATATTCTAAAGTAGAATTGACTCTGCACGTAAATTTAAAAACAACCCACACAATTTGGAATATGTATATGGAATATTTATATGATAATTTGGAATTTATGCAGAATTTGTCGCAAATTTCCATAAAGCGTGGAACGAGTGTAAATGCATTCATTGCATTGACCAAACCTTCATTACTGCATTTATTCTAACAATAATTAATGCTCTCGGATATATATATATATATATTTTTTAGAATTCGCAGACTGATTTTCGGATAGATAAAACATAGAATAAATTTTTATCTAAATGCATTACCTAAATATTGATCGAAAAGAGGGCTAAATAGTTTCCACGTTGATTAAAATGATTGGATGTGCTATACTGATTTTTAAAATGTGTTCTAAATTCATGAAAAGCTTATCAAAGAACGCTTTTTGCACTCAACTTAAATGGTGACTTAAATTATTTAAATGGCACCAAAGGATGGGAGACTCAGAGGTACCGATTCGACCAGCGAACTCGCCTGCGAGCTCGAATGCAAAACCTAACTTCATTTTCAACTCTGGCACTCATAAATCCTTCAATTATGAACAGATTTTATTCAAATTTGAAATATAAGTAGATAATATCAGTAGTTTGCGGGGGGGAATTTTTTCAGATTTTTACATCAATAACTTTTTTGTTAATACGGAAAACCTAACTTCATTTTCAACTCTGGCACTCATAAATCCTTCAATAATGAACGGATTTTATTCAAATTTAAAATATAAATAGATAATATCAGTATTTTGCTCGCAGTGTCGAATCGGTCTCAGACGTCGTCCACCGAATGTAGATTGGGTCTCGATAAACAAAATTAGCGGAGACATACACGATTATTCACCACATGCAAACGATCAATAACATGCCGGCTATCAATTAGTTATCACATACAGGTCATTTTTCGTCAGAAGAAAACGATTACTTATTCGCCCCCATGGGACCGCTCACTTATTCGCCACATGCATACGATTAATTATTCGCCACATACACACGATCTCTTATTCGGCACGTGTGAGCGATCACTTATTCGCCACATGCCAATGATTAATTATTCGCCACATCCATACGATATATTATTCGCCATGTGTAAGCGATCACTTATTCGCCACATGCAACCGATCGCTTATTCGCCACATGCACACGATTACTCATTCGCCATACACATACGATCACTTATTCGCCACATGCTGCCTGCATACGATTAATTATTCGCCACATACATGTGATCGATTATTCGCCTCCTGCAAACGATCAATTATTCGCTGCAATATTGATTCGTCAACCATTCGCCACATACAAACGTACACCTATAATGATCATTTATCCCTCTATCAGGAATGACTGCAAAGATGCATAGGGGAAAAACTGGTAACCCAGTCTGCCTTTCTCTGAAAAGCAGTCTGCGGGTCTGAAAATTTTTCAATTGAAAATTGTTTTTATTTCTTCGATTTATATTTATATCACTGAAAAGGTGACTGTTTTTTTCATTGGCGAGCGATATTTCGATTTTGGGTCACGATAGCTTCAATTAATGCTCCCGCGTTTCCAAGTAATCCGCGTTGCTCCGCAGCCATCTTTGTCTGTAGACAACTCTTTCCATGGTTGAATTAATTCAACCATGACTCATTCGTTCTTACTCGTTTCAGTCGTTTGGATGTTTTGGTGGATGGTGACAATGGAGAAAGAAAGAGCCAAGCAGAAAGGGTTAAGCTATTGTGAAAAACTCCTTCCTTCAGCTAGAGACGTTATTTAAGAAAATTGCTATACATAATCGATGTTGATCCTGGTGATCCATATGAATTATGAAGTGCTTTGTCAAGTCAATGCTTAATAGCATGTCCATCATCCATCATGAATCATGATTTGTAATATCACATCAATAAAACGGTAATATGTGTATATGGTAATTCCATAGCAATAAAGGAAAAACAAGTACAAATCACAGAAAAAGACGTTTTTTCTACCTCTACATATATCACCTATTGATTTTATGCTACAGTCTTAGTCAGTCCACACTACGTCTACGGTAGGCCCCGGGAGTGGGGTAGAGTAGAGCTAACTCAACTAAGAGCACTACGTGATACGTTGATTGGTGTTAACTGTTAAGTGATAAGGTTAATACGGTAAAGGTAGACTGAGAGAGGCTGAGCTATGATATATTACAGTAGCAGGCTAGCAGCATATATTTGCTGTTCGTATTGTAGGTTTGTAGCTCGACTATCGCGCATTTCAAAGGACGAAGTACGCTACCAAAGAAACGAAATCACAGAACAATAGCCTGGATAGCCACGAGCCACAGCAATCAGCCGTTTCCAAGTTACACTTACAACCAACGAGTGCAACTTACAACCAACGAGTGCAATTTTTGGTTGAACTAGACTGCTCGTTGACCTGTAAAAAAAAATTTCGGCTACTCACGGGTTTTAAATTTGCAGACACAATATGGTCGATTTATCGCTTTTGTCTTATGGAAGAAATTGTGATGCATGGGTCTAGATTTTTAAAATCAATTTTAACGTAAATTCACCAATTACATTTTTTCCTTAGTCTTAATCGGCAATTTTTTAGGCGCGTTCCTTACCTTTGAATTGTATAGACTTCACCTACGGATATTAATGAGAAAGACTTAAAGCAATCCGACAGTTTTCCGACTTTAAATTAGCGCAAGATTGCGTTACTTGCGAATATCGAACGTGGTTGGCGCCAGTCCCACACGTGGCACCACCATTCACTGAAAATGTCGGTGCTCAGATATTGTGATTTCGATGAGGTCAATGGACGGAAATTAAAGTTCAGTAATCGTGATAAGTTCGCTCACACCGTGCGTCTGTACGGACAAACTAAGCAAGCCCGGCCCCGGCCGCGTGGTTGTGAAGCATATCAAATGAGGGCTGATACGCGATAGTCAGAGGCAGCGATCAATCGTGGCCGGGGACGACTACGCCCGAAACATATACTAAGGATACTGAGTTGTTCCCCATGTTCACAATTCACAGAGTTCATCACTGAGTTGATTACTATGTTCACAGTTAGGACGTACGTCTGAGCTAATAGGTGGGAAATTCAACAAGCCACATCGCGCTCCTCGCTACTCTTTTCGTCATAGCATATCCATCAGCAAATGTATATCCTTCAGCAAATCTACGGCCTACGCCAACGGGCGCCCCTACTTTGTCAGGAAGTAGTACCATTATAACTGCACATGTGAAATAAGATCCAGCAGGTGAAATTCTGTGAAATGAGGCAAGTAGTGTCGGGAGTAAAACGAGCGGCTCAAGCAAAAATACTGTAGTAACAGCAATTAAAACAGCGATACTAATCAAGGATACGTCAGAAACTGCTGTTGAAACAGCGATACAAAACTAAGATGCGGTAGAAACAGCAAGTGAAAAAGCGCTACTCGATAAGAAAGGATAACTACGAATTGCGTCGCATCAAAAAGAACTCGTTTTCTGGAAACATTGTCTGTCTGTAAAAAAAGTCATGTGAGAATATTTTTAACTCCCCGAGCAGGACTTCGTCGATTTTCAAAAATGCATTGAATGGCCTATGCAATTTGGAACCTCTAAATTACTTGAAATCCGCATACTTCTTGAGTCAGAAAAAACGAGCCCATCACGTACGATTCTATTGCATACAAATAATTGTCATCCGCAATGAGGGGCGATTGCCGCAATGTCTCGAAATTTGACGCTGCTTCCATAAATCTGCCTGTTCCGTCACGCAAACATGAGGGTATTGTCTTGTCTTGTGTCGTGTGTGGCATTTTAAACAAGAAAAAAGTTTTGATTTCCGTTATAAGTTCGATTAAGTGTCACAAAAAATATTTCAAAACAGGAAGCAATCTGCTCCAAACCTATTCATAAATTAATAATGTCTTGAAAGTCGCCGTATGTGTTTGAAATCGGTGACATTAAAAAAATTAAAATTAATCGTACTTGCTTACGAGTTCATTTGGTGCTCTTCTTGACAATGAATCTCAATGGACACAAATGATAGCCAAATTTAATTTTCCTTGGGTATTCAGCGCATAATCTTGTATTATTGTACTGGAAAAGCCTCTGCAATCGTCAATTTCTAAGCCAAGAGCCATCGATAATTTCCCGTGCCTCAGTCAGTGTCTCTTTAAACTTTGAAATCTCTTTAAAAGCTTACGCATACACGTATATTAAGCTGTTGCTTGGTTCTGTACTTGCTCAATATTTTTCTTCCCGCTACACAAATTGGGCCGCCTGCCGAAGTCCACAACTGCCCTGGATGTAATGGACTGTCATGATTCCTGCCCTCCGGAACGTAGCCTTCAACACTTCAAGCCGTCCGTATCTAGGCCGTGGGTCGAACCAGCCCTCGGTCGAACGGCCACTTGTCGAAGGACGATAAATTTTGGAACAGAACTATGCTATCTGAAACCTAACCTCAGATGCGGTGAACGTAAAATTACGTAATTTAACGATGCCTGGAAGTCAGATTCGATCCGCGGCCTGGTGGTGCACGGCAGGTGGTGGTCAAGGCTGGAGAAGGACAAAGCCGAGTGGTGCATGGCTGATTGGTGTAGGTACGGAGAGACACAAGGCGTTCGATTCGGGGCTTATTGGTGCACAAAATTGGTGGTGCACGGCTGCGCTCCCCACAAATTCCAACTCAAGTCTATACTCTTGAATACTCCGTTCCTATAAAGAACTGCGCTTAAAGTTAGCTTCACTCTTACTTTTATTCTGCATTCCATTCTGTGTCCTTTTGAAACTGTCTGAATTGAAATGTATATTTTGATAATCTCACGCACGTTTCTTTGTTGTAAGGACGTTATTTATCTGTCGAATATTATTTCCATTTACATGACATTGTGAGTTTTCATTCCACAGGATTCTATTCGTTGGCCTTTGGATTTATATATCGGATCTTGTAAGTAAGTTTCCCTAGAAATGATTCTGATTTCAAGGATGTGTCTAGAAACCTAAGAATGTAAGAATATATAGTAACTACCTCATATTCCAACATTACTCCTTAACAATATTCAAGTCGAGCATTTGTTAAACTGAAGTATATAGGGCATCCCATGGATGAACTAATACCGTTCAACCAGGGGTCATCCTACACTCGAACTTTTGTTTAGCTCTGCAAACCCGTTTATTTATTTAATAGTTGCGTTGGGATATGAATTATAGTAGCAAGTTATTTTTAGCACATTTTCTCATTTATGAAAAAAATGCACTATTGTTCTCACCATGTCCGTCTGTCCGTCCGTCTGTCTGTCCGTCTGTCTGTCCGTTCGTTACTTCATGTTTTCGTCGACGAGAAAATGCACTTTCTGTCACTCACTGCAGTGAGTACTGAGTTATATTTTATTTATAATTTGAGCACTAAACGCCATGTGTTTCCTGTCCTTTTTACAGTAGAACCACACCACACGTCATGCAGTCGTCCTTGATAGCTTGAATTGCGATTCCAATCAAATAGAAAAGCTCGTAAATCCAAAAAATGTTCTTGCCAGCAGAAGAGAGAAAGTGAAGCGTTTGTGCGAATGTGAACATTTTAAATTATCTAGGTTTTAGTTAGAGATCCATGTAGGCTATTTCAAGACATTTACTTTTTCTTACACACGGAATAAAGTGAGGCAGTGAGACTCGGACGTGTGAGTCCAAAGATCATCTAAATCGTTGCATTCTAGTGACTAGTGAGCTTCTTGACACACTGCAGTAGGTTACATATTGACTCACTCTCAAAATAATTAAGGGATCTTGAGTGTATAAACTAGCGAAAATTGTTAGAAAAGAATACGTATTCAAATTTATAATAGCTTTTCTCCGCATGGGGTAGGCGTCAAAGTAGACAATTAAACTACGTTTTGTCTACAGAATCTTGCTTCTTCTATTTTCTTCTTATGAATTTCCTGGCTGTGGCGGAATGCATTTAGATGTTCGTGTCACTCCTAGATATTCAGCTTGATATTTCTGGCTGTACTGCCTTTACCAGAGGTCAATTTACTTTGCCTCGTATTAACGACCGCAGCCGTAGTGTTCGATACCTAATATAACGTGCTATATGAGCTGTCACGGTATTTCAGCTTTTCTGGTTGCCGTGTCGGCGTGATTTTGCTAATCTCGGCGTTCGGTCACTCCAAAGACAGTAATTACTACAAGTCAGTTGTGATTGCTAAAATCCAATTCAGGGATTGCTGTATATGATTGCCGCTCGCACGATTGATAAATGGTGATGACTACAATCCCGAGAAAGTATCCATCTAAACTAAGTAATGGTTCAGAACCAGGTAATTTGTGAACAATTGTCTTGCTCTATTGTATTTTGAAGGTCGACGTGCTTTTATGCCGTTAATGCCAATTGTTTGGCCCGCTATCGGAACGCAAATTCGCGTTTTTTCTAAAGGACTTTCTGAGTTTGAACTAAATTAGGCTGTTTTCATACCAAGTTGCAGTGTGAGCAGAATATGGTGATATTTTATCTATTTGCATTTCTGATGTTTCAAGTTCCGTCGATACAGCCATATATGTTGTGAAGAAATTTCCCAAGTATCAAAGCTTTCTCAAATATCATGATATAGTAATAAGAAAACCTCAGAGGGGTTCCTTTCTCTAACAAAAGCGTGTTTCAGTTCACTGGCTTAGTATCAGATATATTTGAACATATCAAAGTATCTGCACTAATTATATTAGTTGACTCATAACTAATTATATGACTTATACTCCAGATAAGTATAACACTGTAACACTGTTCATTACTGATGATTACGGGACAAGTGGAGGCGTCGATGGAATCTATATTATATGCACGAATTTCTTATACATTCCATTCATCAAAAGCTTAGATTATCTCTACATAAATGTCACACATGAAGTTTCAATTCAATTGTTTTCATTCTGGGAATGAAGCTCTCAGTTGTTATCATTTCGGAAATAACTTGCTCAGTTGTCATTCAACAATTGTAACGCTCTCCATTATTATCATTCAAGATATTACGCTTTGAGCTATCACCCAAGAAATTATGGCCTCATTTGCTATCTATCATTCGCGGAAATTAAGCACAAGCTTGTTCTTCATCAGCAAATTGCTAGCGCTGATATAACGCAAATACTTTCCAAATGTTTGCACTTGTAAATTCGCAGTCCAATCTGCAATCCACGTCTCTTCGTGATACAGCCTGCGGATGATAGACAATGCCACTTTTGACTCTCGAGGCTAAAACGATTATTCAAAAGAAAAACGATCCAGTACTCAGTCATCTCAACGATAGCTCATCATTTTCCGTAGTCACGAAAAATGATTGGAATATTTGAATCAGACCAATTGGATTAATGCCAGCAAATTAGGTAGCAAGTTCTGTACGAGTCAGGTAGTATATCAAACAAATGCATAGTTTGTCATGTGAGGAGGGAGTTCCATCGTAAAATGAAGATACGGGAGAAATTTCACCCAAAATTCTGGGTGCTAAGGAAATGTTTGCAGTCAGGTTTAATTAGGCTATGAGTCCGGATTAATTTAGTGATGTTCGGAATTCATCGTCAGAAAGCTGCAGGACGTCAAACTGCTAACAAATTTGTGTTCATTTCTAAATTCAAATTTTTCTTTTTATTATTTATTACTTAGCTTTGGCATGAGACAGAAATTTTGATCAGGTCAGGTTCACAAAGACCATCAGGAATGAACATTGAGTTTTGCATTCCAGAATTCGTGCTGCTGATGATCGTACGTCAGGGCTATGCGAATGCATATCTAATAACTAAGCTGATGAGTCTGGAGCATCAGTCTTTCAAAACACCTTAATGTTTGCTCGCGACACGCTTCATTGATGTTATGTACTGAAACAATTTTTCTTACCATGAATACGTGTTGAACTCCATAAACAGTGGCATGTTGAATTTGCTTTAATTATAATTCGTTTGTGGTTAAAACTCCGAGAGCTTGCCTGTGATATGGGAATTTGTTGTCTTTGTTTTTCGATGTTTTCAGCTCATATTTAAATTAACACATCGTCGTACAACTCAATAATGCTTGGCAAAACTGCGATGTACGACGCTTTACCATGATGACTAAAATCCCTGCCGTGCTACGCGCGCGCCGATAAGTGGAAATGTATAATTGAAAAGCCAAGACCGATCATGGCCAAGGTAGTCTTGCCAGGGTCACTAGCGGGCGAACTTTGCAGGTGAGACGTCGTGTCGGCTTTCCCACCATCATTGACGATTACATTTCCACGTCACTCTAAAGTCGCAGGCCCTCTTTAGAAATGTTCATTTTTATGAACGAAACTGAGCTAAATCTTTCTAGCGCCATAAAAACAGCATTTTAGTCACCATGTGATCATCATACCCTAAAAATCGTAGTTAACCTACTTCTGACCATTATTAAACGATTTTTAGTGACGAGCGGCGAAGTATATGCAGTTTCTGCTGAGTGGCGACTTTGTGTCATTGACGGTAGATACGGTGACGATATATGGTTATGAATTTAATTGTAATTAAATTGTATTAATTATAATTTAATCGTAATTAAATTAACGATGAGTTGTTTTACGAATTTCGTGTTGGGATATCACTCCAGAATCCTTAGTTTTTTTATATCAATTGAACTAATTCAAAGATACTCGCGACTTTGGCTTGTGTTGTTTCGTTCTGTAATTAGCGGGGCAGCCAGTATTCGAATGATAATTCGATTTCTGAGAAGATGTGAAATCACAACAATTGACAATGAAACCGTTTTTCCTAAATCGTTCTCAATTATCGGAAGAGAAAACATAGATTCGGAGCGTAGTCATAATTTCTTTACGTTGGTTCGTTTCTAATTATAACCCCAAATGCGCGTTTTATGGGGATTGCACAAATCAGCCCTGAATCGAACAGAACGCCTAGCATATTCCCGTAAGGTCACCAATCCCGCGGAGCCTACCGTCAGTAACCTAACCCATGCCATCTTGTTTTAAATATGTGCTTTACACCACCATATACGGGAGCAAATTACACTGAAAATTACATCGAAACATCACTTTATAAATTAAAATTACATCATTACATCACCCTGGCTATAGCTCGATTGCAACCAGTGTATAACCTATAGCTCGTCGTGGAAACTGTAAGAAACCTGCCTTGCACCACCATACCGCGGATCGAATATGACTTAATGGAATCGTTAAATTACGCATCTTTTTAGCTTACAGCTTCTGCGGTTAGGTTTCAGATGGTTTAGTTCAGTTCCAAAATCCATCGTAATTCGACAAGTGGGCGTTCGACTGTGGGCTGATTCAATGCATAGGCGAGACACGGACGGGTTGGTGATGGACATCATAAATCTGTAAAGGCAGACGATGTTAGGCCATGCTTCAGCAGGCTGTTTTCCTTTGGGCTCATTGATCAGGTTCAATGGATGTAATCTGTCTGGTGGCTTGGTCCAGAATTGTTGGAAGATACGTTCTCGAGGGAAGGGATCATGACAATCCATTCGAGCACGGCAGTGGTGGTCTCCGACAGGTATTTCGTTTCGTGCAACTGATTGAAACTGAATTGATCGTGCAACTGAATTGATTGATTGAACTGAACATAACTCAAGCAATTTATTTGCGGAGGCGGAGTTATGCAGACACTCGCGCAAAATGTTTGGGTCGGAAATTTCTGGCCAAAAATTGTCCGAAGTTTCGGCCCAGAAGTGTTGAAAAATGAAGAAACCCCCCCTAAGTAGCGTCAAGTCAAGCGGTTCTCATATTTGTTAGGATGGGTGAATATTTTACCTATCGTTACTCGAGCATAGAAATTTATCGTAGATCGCATTTGTCACGCATATAAATGTTATATAACGGAATAACATTTGCAGTGCACGTGATGGGGACGGCCGAAGTAGTTGCGTGGTGCCTGCTGGTCAGTTGGCTACCAGCATCTGTGGTAGGTGTGTGGTCGCATCGCTACGACCTCCTCTCCTACTACGACTACAGGATCGCTTACCCCAATGAAACCTCGCCTGTTTCTTCTCCTAGTACGTCAACCTTGCTAGCGTAACTGTGGATAATTTGAATTCAATCAACTTCTTTCTCACTCGACTATATGAAGTCTCGATTTATCTAAATACATAGACTTCTTATAATTTTTCTTTGCGTTTCCTCTGTTGGCGTCCCTAAGTTGATTTCTTCTAATTACCTTAAAGTTGGCAGTCATTTTTAATGTATGGTATCTTGTGTATTAAAAACGGATAAAATGAGTATGACCCTCCGCTGGCTGGCAATTATATTTTTCACGGCCCATTTCTATGTCCTTGATTCTTAACGAGTATATGAATGGTAAATATCTTAAAATGTACAGAATAACCAAATGCAGGCATTAAAGCTTCGCAAAGAATAAAATGTCTCTGTATATGTCATATTAACATATTATTAACTGATATTTATTCTATAAACGGTTTCAAAAATTTTATCATCGATAAAAAATCGTGCTCGATTCGATTTCAGTAACTGAACCCAAAAATTCATTGATTCAAACTCGGCAGTTGAATCACGAAAAAATTTATCAGTACCATGTGAGTGACAAAGAGCGCAGTGAGTGACAAAGAGCGCATTTTCTCGTCCGCCTGGGAAGTCACGGACAGACAGACGGACGGACGGACTTGACGAGCACAGTAGCGCCTTGTTTTCCATAAATGAGAAAATGCGCTAAAAATATATCATGAAAAAATTCCAGACACAGACATCGTCTCATTTCAACTGCAGGATCTTGCCGCACTCTCTGCGTGTTTGATGAGGGATGTTCCGCGTCATCCGCCACGCCCTCGGACAAACGAGGGGAGTTCGAGTGCAGGGTCAGCCGCGTCGCCGAGGCTCACCGCACCATCTCCCCTCATTCAGACTCCGTCGCCTTCATCAAAGAAAGTGGGTCTCACCCACCGATTATCTGTCCTTGAAATAACGTTGAATAAACGTGATTGCAATTAAATCAATTTTAATCAACGTTATTCGCCTTGGTGACAGCGAGATCGTTCCTTACATGCGAATAACCTTGAGGTAAAGTTGAATTGACCATATTCAGAGTCTAAACGTTCAATTAACGTTGATTCAAGCCTGGTAGTTTGCAATATATTGTAGTGAGTGTGTTCTTGTTTCACAGAAAATACGAGTAAAGAGAAAGTGAGAGGCGCGAGATCCTTTGCAAGGATTTACAAGAGAGAGTCTTAATGAGAGGTCAAAAGAGTAATGTTGAGAGTGCGAGTTAGTCTTAATGCGAATGCAAAAAGAATAATTTTGAGAACACGACAAAGTCTCAATGAGAATTCAAAATAGTCTTTATGAGAGTGCAAAAGAGTCCTAATGAAAGTGTAAGAGAATCAGGATAAGAGCACAAGAGAGACATAACGAGCGCACATTAAAACTTGAGGACACAAGGACTGAGCGTAAAGATAACATAATCAAAACCTGTGAATCTTAATCGTAGAATATCCGACTATTACTTCAACATTCAAAGGCGCGAGATTAAAATTTGATTCTTACGGTTGATTAGCTTACGATTCGCACGGTAGTTAGCACTCGCTTGACATGGTGATCTTTTCATTATTAGTAATTAGTAATTAATTACTAATTATTAGTAATTAATTAGTTAGTTTAAAAGACAGTGAGTAATTCAAGCTGTTCTCACGCATATATAATTGCAACTTTTTCGGTTATAATGGAATAATGAAGAGAAGTTTGACGACCTCACGATCGTTTGCGTGCAGATTACAATATTGAAGATGTTCCTATATATTGAACTTTATATCGAAGCTTAATAGTCAATCTCGTTCCAATGATGTCACTCAATTAACACTTGCCGGCAAGAACAACAATTCGCTGCATTTTAAATTTATTGCCATAGTGATTGTAATCTAAGTAAGTGATAGTGATGGGAGTAAATAAAATAAGTAAATAGTGATGGTAATGGGAATAGTGGTTGTGACTATACGTTTGAAAAACCTAATATGCATTTGACTGACTAAAAATAGCAAAAATTTGCAGAGCTAATTGCACGCACTTTGAAACCACAGCTCGCTGCTCCAACTTGAATGTTCTCAACCACCCGGGTCACCTATAGCCGCTTTCGGCTAAAATTTTTTTTCCTTTGATAACCCATGCCAGAGTTAAAGTTCAACGTTAATTATTGGTCATTTTGACAAAGTATGGCCCTGAGAAAGAGCGTATTAGTGCAAACCAATATACAAATCCTCTCACTGTTTCCATTTCAATTTGTTAGTAACATTGTGTTCATCAATACAATCCTGAAATGAATCGCACATTTAACAATCTATTTACTAAGGGATGCCCAAGTGGTACTTTTGGAGCGATGGTAAAGACTCAGTAACATTGTGTACATCAATACAATCCGGAAATGAATTACACATTTAACAATATATTTACTAAGGGAAGCCCAAGTTGTTCTTCTGGAGCGATAACAAAGACTTCACACCGAGCGGCTTCAGCGACCTCTGCTCCAGCAAAGGAGGAAAATTAGGGATCATCTCTACCATCCAGGACATCGAATACATCAAGAAGAACATCATGGCAGGTTCGTGGAGATTTGTTTTGGTAGAATTATTTGCTAACAATATTAATTAGTGAGTATAAATTGTTCATTATATGTTCATCTACTGGATCACTTAAGCTTGTCATACAATGACAGAGGTGGATGACCAGGGCGGTTTCTTCATCCCTCTGGTCGGCAAGAAGGTGAACGGTACAGCATATCGAGTGCGTTGGTTGGATGTTGAACACGGAGTTGACACCTATCATCCCCTGAACCTCTTCTTCTCCGACAGCAGCTCCTTCAATGGCCAAATTTGTCACAAAATCAGCCCTCAGAACGGACTCACTCTGCGACGACTCGACTGCGGCAGTGGGTCAAAGCAAAAGCTGTTGTGCTACAAGTATCAGGACTGATCATGCGACTGAGAATCTAGTGAATGAGATCAAATTATTATCACTCAAGTTCCAAATTTTTTTAATGTAATCGCCAGTTTCTTCGTAAAAGTTGCACCAAGTTTACAGAAAATTTCGCAACGGTATAGAATATCGATGATTAAAATTTCACGCTTTGAATGGAAATGGCATGCACGTGCAATTAGAATATATCTACTCGGCAATTCCCTCCTAAATGATAACGACTGAACAAGTCGAAATTATTCAACTGTTACGCTAGTTACTACGGTCATGGAATAATGGGAGAATCGTATATTTTCGGTTCGGGAACACGAAACTTACGTCGCATGTATGTCACTGTACGAATTGCACATGCGACA
Source organism: Hyalella azteca (assembly GCF_000764305.2). Taxonomy (NCBI): domain Eukaryota; kingdom Metazoa; phylum Arthropoda; class Malacostraca; order Amphipoda; family Hyalellidae; genus Hyalella; species Hyalella azteca. The sequence goes on along the minus strand of NW_025939005.1, from coordinate 15,045 downwards.
TTAATTTCGTGTTTCCGAATCTTGGAATCTTGCTTGTCGGAAATAAAATTGTCAAAACATAGTTTAATATCACAGGAAGATTATATCTAGTCCCATTTCGTCAATAATTAATAGGATATATTTAGGATAATAGGATAATGTCACAAAATATTTCCGGTGGCGTTCCCATATATGATGTGTTCTTTCACTATATATACACTATATAAAATTTACTTTCTCACATCATTTAACAGAATAAAAATCTATTACAATCATTCAATGATGAATGTTAATTATTGTCAAGGATAATCAATTCAAAGCTAAATGAATTTATTTGATTCGCATTCGAAAAGTGCTAGATGATAAAAAGCAAAATTACTGATCAAGGAATATTTTCATGAACACGAGTTTTGCGCACCTCTTTTCAGAGTATAAATTGTGGATCACGTGTTAAATCTTACTTATTCAATATTTTACGACGACGGCCTCCATCAATTTAGTGCCGCACCATAAATAAAGTGTTGATTGAATCCAGAAAATAATCGAGACCTCTATTCGTAAATTTGCTAATTTGCGCCCAGTTTCTTAAGATGTGCCAACATTTCGTTGGGTCATGTTGAAAATTTTTTAAATTTTTTTTATTTGTGATAAGCTTCTATAAGATTCGGTTTTATCAAATTTCATGTGTGCATTGATAGTAACAAGTTGAAAGTTCAATTGAAGCTCCAGTTTTAATTCTATCCGAAATTTTAACAAAGACATTCATGCCTTGAAACAGTATAAAGTTCTTCAGAAATAAAAGAGATGAAAGCACCAAGGATTTCGTTTCAGTGTCCCATTTTTACAGTACTCGTAAAAAAATATATTATCAATTCATTCAAAACTATCGATCGGTATTCGCAGTAGAAATCATAACAGCTGGTCAAACTGTGAACTTCATAATGCAATCCGACCCCGAATTTATGAAGAAGAGAAGAAAAGCGATGAAGGGAAAAAGAGTGTGAAGGAAGAACTCGAACCAGAAGAAAAGCCACAGCTTGAAGATTTGTCGCAACATCTACGCAGGACTACAAAGCAATCGTGGTTTAGGAGAAGAAGAAAAATGAAGTAAACGAAGTTCCAGGGGATAAAATCAGCCCAACGAAGACGAACGCCTTGAGCTCCTGGCGAAGAGCGAAGCATCCGGAGGGCCAAGCATAGTCGTTTTCGATGACGATGGTAATTATAATTGTACAGATGGAATCAGAAAGAAATTTCCACGGAGCAAGATATGTTCACTTATAGAAACCTTCTGTTAAAGACTGATATCCCTTATGTAACTTGAATGATACTTGGCTTTCGTTCAGGACAACGCGTCCACTGCTACGTTGTAAGTGCCAAAAGTGACAACTATACGTTACATGGTTGAACTACTATTGTATATGTTCAACCATGTATACGTTATTGTAGAATGCCCATGCACAGTTGGACGAGGCTCGAACCACGCCTATAGCTGCTCCCATCTCAGTTCGCTTGACACTTAAACAGATGCAAGATTTTCTCTTAATTTCAGTGTGTTGATAGTGTTCGCATTGAATTCGTATTATGATAATACCATACACAAGATTAATTATTCGTCCGCTAATTTACATTTAATATTTTCCAGAAGCAAAAAGTTTTTTAAAAGTATCACAAGCAGCGTATGTCAGGAGGTTACTTGCTAGCGCGGCGGGGTTGCAATTCTGCCTGCTCATGAAAACATTGCAATGGAACAAATTTTACATCATACATTGAAGTTGATTAAAATTCGATGTATTATAGTGCTCTGAATTGCACCGGAAGCCACTTGGGGCAAATCACTCTCGAGGGATAGCTATAAGTCTCCTGTTACCTTATGAGGTAAGAGGAGACTATGAGCAGTGATCAGAAGAACGAGATTTAAAATATTCCAATTACAAGCACCACCGCCCATGTTTGAACTATGTAAGATTGACCCACGAGGATTTCCGTCTTTCAGTTCAGGTTTCTTGTTATGTATATGAGATCGAGAAACGTAAACAATCCCGTCATTGCCACAACGGATTGGTTGACCGGTTGATCGCATTTCGGTGATTGGTTAATGCCCGTGACGTCACTGAGATCAGTGACGCCACATGCAAACATTTAGCTCCATCCTCGAAAATGAGCTTCTCATGGGTCAACCTTATACTAGTTCAACCATGGTGATTCCCAAAGTGGGCGGTGGAAAGGTCTGGGGGGGGGGGTGTCGAAGTCCGAAATCGATGTCAGAAGTTCGAACATTTGTTTGACGATATTTACACAACACGTGCATCACACGACTCCCAGCGATGGTTTTTTTTTTCACCCAGATCTTGGTTTTAGTAACATCTCCTACGTCTCTATAGTGTAAATTTTTGAAAATGTTCAAAATCTGGAGGGCGCTAGGAATTCACTGGGGAGCCAAGGGGGCGCCCGCCTGCAAAAGTTTGGGAAACTGCGATTGTTGTACAATACATTTTATTGTACAACAATCGCAGGCTCTATGACATAGTTCGTTCTTTAGACGACGATACGATGAAACATCGGCACCGAAAAAGCCGATGCTACATCAGCTGACAGACTTCCAGTTTCTGGCAGTGACGACCGGAAAAGTCTGTCGCGACGTGGAAAGACGTGTAGAACTGTAAATAGTACGATGGGGTCTCCTTCTTGAAGAGAGATCCGAAACTTTCTGCAAACTGTCCCCGAGTTAGGGAGTGCCCAACAATGAAGGCTTTGGTTGCTGGATTTGCAGCCAGATAACTAAATAACGCGTAATATTGGCGTCTCGGTGGCGTTCATTACGGATTGCAGTTAATTGGTTGCTATTGTCAGAGGTACAGAGGGTGAAATTGCTGTAGTCCTAAATATACAGGGCAAGCGCCACAACGAGGGAATCGAGACGCAGCGGCTCCTAACGCCACGAATTTGTCGCAGAGATCCAAAACAAGCTGTGGTGACTTTGGCAATGTGATATTTCCATGACAATTTTGAGTCCAGCTGAATGCCAGGCCTGTGAACGTAAGGCACCGACAAACTCATTGCCCCGTAAATGAATTCGGCCGGAAGCTGATGCTGGCGCCAAGCAGTCACAAAAGAATTAAATAGACCTTTTGATGCCGAACTGAAACGATACGATAACTAGACTTTTGATGCCGAGCTGATACGGCGTCCATGAATACATGCACCTGGTTCTACAAACCGCAGCGTCCGCCAGTGCACTGTAGTCGTACTAAATTTAGGTGTCGTCGGAGAACATATGCAGATTCGCAATATGCGAATTAATTATGTGCAACAATTCGTTGACAATAAATAATAAAAAGAGGATCGGACCGAAGACCAAGCTCTGTGGTAAGCCGCATATGACCGACGATTAGGTAAAAGAAGAGTATCCGCATCCTGGAGTATGAATCGAACCAGCGCAACTCTGTTCCTTGCAGGCCTAGTCGATTCAGCGAGGTCTCGTGATCGACCGTGTCACATGCGGCCGACAGGTCAAGCAAAGCCAGTGCCGCGATGTCGCTGCGATTGACTGTTCGGATAATGTTTCAAAGAAGCACCTTTAGCAGACTTCGTTGATTGGCGGCCACGTTATGCAGACTGTATTTTCGACATGCGGCTGTATCGCTGAAGATTTTCATTCAGTTGACGAGCCACAAGGCGTTCGAGGAGTTTCGACAAGATTTGGTTGGAGATTGCTGAATAATACTTGGGTCTGAGAGTCACGGTGCGTTTATTTATTAGAGTCGTAATGTTCTTCGATTTGAAGTTTGCCGAAACAATACCGTCGGTGATGCAGCGGTCCATGAATTTGACTAGAAAGGGTGCTAAGATGAAAATTTCCTTTGATTTACGACGGCAATAGATCGCTCGTACACTGCTTTTTAGGCAGCTATTACTCCGTCGAACAAGCACTGCGTTAATGTTAGCGACGGAGTATCGGCTGACGAGGCGCGCACCCCAAAATTTTTGTTTTGAAATCGCATGAAATTCTTCCCGCTGAGAGTAACCGGAGCATCGAAATGATCTTTTCAGTTATTGTGTATCCAGCGAACGTCACATTGCTGGAGGGTCATATGCTGTGCGTCGATTTTTTTTAGCCAAATCTAGTTCTTCTTAGAACGGCAGGGGTCAACATGATGGCGCAGCGCATCTCGTCAAGTGGCCGCCGGAGTAGCAGATTTGCCAAATATGCTCCCAAGGTAAATAGTCCGCTGGAGCAATCGAACCCTTCGCTTTAAGGCCCACAATACATCTACCTGTTCCTGCAGGACTGAAGTCCTCGAATGCGCGGGTCATCTCGATGTAGTAAAATTGCTTCAGATCGTTTATAAGTAGCGCCGATCATGAGTCAGGCAGACACTGTCGAGATGACTGCAGTTTCTCAAGCAAGATATCGTTGTCGATGCCGCGTCACGGTCACGAGACAAACCTTGCCGAAGATGGACAGCAGGTTGTTCAGCTGAAACGCCCATGGGTAGTCGAAGCGATCCAGTCAACCGTTTAAATCGCCGGTGATAAAGACATCATCGGTGAAATTCAAAAGTCTGGTGAAAACATCACAAAGTTCAGCAAAAATTCACTCTTCAAATGAGCCTATTCAAAACGATAGATGATGGCAGTGACGCATGTATACGATGAGCAGGTGACTTTAACACTAATCAGCTCGAAGGTGGGGTGCCGCTGTAACGTGGTAGATCCCAAATAAAAATTAAGGGTGGTGCACCAATGATTATAGGCGGCAATAGCAGTTTATAGGTGGCGTAACTGTAGGTGGCCAGATCTGCCATACATCGACAATAAAACATCAAAAAATCGGGAGGGTAGCGAGTTTAGGTGGCTGTCATCGATGAATCATCGATGATTTATAGGGGTCTGATTAATCAATAGCGCATTGCAGTCAAATCTCTTTTGAGCCATTGCAAACCGTTTGCCTACACAGTGCACGAAGGTATTAATTGCCACGGTAATTTATCCAACGTAGAAAGATGTTAATGGGTTGCGGGTCATTCGAGATCAAGATAAAAACCATGACTTCGTTCTGTGTGCTTGGCTTTTAAGATTAAATTATGTCAAGAAAATTTAGCGTGAATTCGGTAGGTACCAATAAAACTGACAGACAGAAGCAAGAGTTAACAAATTTTTCAAGCCAAAGTAAAGCAACTGGAAAAATATCAGACTGTTCATGATATAAATTGTCCGAGGAAAAATGGAAATTTTTTTGCAATAAATACAGTTTTCCCATAGATGACGGCGAATCTAATTTCTCATGTTCACCTGAAATACTGCGTAAATTCCTTGTGAATTATGCGGATGCGCCAACTGGCCGTGTTGGTAATATTGCGATCAAGTGAGTATAATTATTGTATCATTAAGTATAAATTGTATGGATCGATTGAGTGTGATCCATAATATTTTCAATTTTCTCAAGTTGCCCCATTTATCTATACTCTAAAGCCACGTTGACCTAGTCGACAGCGGCTCGGCATCACTGTAAAGCACAGCGGCTAGGCATCAAGCGCAGCGAACGTATTTTCGACAGCGGCTCGGCTTATTTGTACAGCACAGCGGCTAGACATCAAGCGCAGCGCGACTGCGCGAGTCCAGTAAGCACACGTTCATACCGGTTGCTTGGGTTGACGCGCGTCGGCGTAGAGCTTCCTACTAATCTTAACATTGTCCTGCTTGAAACATGTGCTTTCCGGGTAATTTGCTTGTCACAAAAGTATCCTTTATACGCAGAGGAAACGAGTAAGAATCCGGTTATCCATCCTGACTTCGATTGTGAAATTTAATATACAGTCAGATAATTATTATTATTTAGATTTTAAGTCTAAATTTCTAAGAAAGTGGCCACGGTATCTTTCATACGCAAAATACTAAAGATTATGCTAGAGCAAAATGGTAACTAGAAGTAGTCCAGGTATTTCACGCCTGACATTTCAAAATAATCGTGTAATATCAATTCCTTATTTCACGTCAGAATATTCTTGGTGAAAATATATCGAATCAAACCGCTGTCAAAATTTGTTTAATATTGACATTATGAAGTTCGATACTTATTGAAGTTGATACTTGATATTGAATGTTGATATTCTGAGCTGAACCATCGTTCGTTATGGATAAATGAAGTTTCTTTCAGCGGGTGTTTACTCGAATGTAGTAGCATGTTCAAATAAAATTGTTGATGATACCATCTAATCATCACGGTGGTAACATTAACTTTGCTCATTTGATGAAATTAATTTTGGCAATACTTCAGTTAAATCTTGCAAAATTACTCGACTGTCATGTCCTCTCCGATGGCTCAGCGGTAGAGGCTCTGCTTCGCGTGCGGGAGATCGGAGTTCGAATCCTGCAGGCAGGGACTCTCTTCAAGTCGAGTTCTCACGAGGTATGTATATGGCACTCTGATAATTTGTTCCTGCTACATGTCTGACATTGTTACTTGTACTGTCATAGTAGATCTGCCTACATAGCACTTAGAATGGTGATTGGGTGAAGCTATATCAGTAAATGCAGAAACATCGAATTTGAGACTAAAGGAAAATTTTTTAATTAATTCATTTATTTATTTTAATGGTGGCCACTGGTGGCTCATTGATGCGCCACCGGTGCCAATGGGTGGTTATTGGTGTACGAAGAGCTTCACGGGTATGGTGGCCATTGGCAGGTTATAGGTATGGGATAGGTGGTGCACGCCACCCTTAATTCACTGTATAAATCATAGTTGCTTCACCTATGGCGTCCGCCGATAGCCATCATAAAAACATAGGTGCTCCACCCTTAATTTCTATTTGGGATGTACGCTAAAGCAGACTACTGCCCGTCAGGTCGAGTGTTGGGCCCCAAGTGCTGGGGCAGCTGGGCAACCTAGAGTCTTTCAGCTCAAAGACGAGCGATGGAACCGACGGATATCAACCTAATAAAGTCGCTTCTTTAAAATCGAAATGGCGTTATTTTATTCAGGTGTAGAATGATGAATGTCTGATAAGAAGACATAAAAAGTGGCTGCCGTTTTGTAAATGATCGAGCGTCGCATGACACGAGTTTATATGAAGCCGATAGTTCGAAAAGAAGTCAATTACTGAAATAAATTAAAAAAAACTTGGGTCTTCAGAGCAACCATCAATTTATTCATGAAATAAAATCAGTATCTGAATTTGTTGTCAAATTAGATACCAACTATGATGTTAGGTATATTCGCATGTGGTTTCGAACACATATTCCTTTCAAATTTCATTATCTGAAGACTTCGAAGAAGTTTATCGCATTAAAAATGCCACGAATCCCTAACGTAATCACAAGGCGTTGATTGTTGATCTCATAGTTGAATTGAGTTGAAATATATTGACGCCCGGTACCATTAAGCACAGCATAAATCTGACATCCACCAAAGCGTGGGCGATTTATAGCGTCCACATTTTGACTCGGGGAATGTAAACCCGGGAAACGATTTTTGATCAACAATTGAATTAGAAAATCAGCGATTGATAGAGTGAACAAGAAAACATTGAACTTATTATTCGAGTTCAATATTTTTATAGAATAACTTATGATGCTTTCCCAATCATTAGTATTTCAATTGTAATAAATTCAAAATTTCGAAACTATTTCAAATTTGACAGATATATACAAGTAGAAACGCTATCAATAATACCAAGCAGTATATAGATCGTTTTCAGCATAGTCATAGAACATTGAAAATGCATTTAACCAACATAATCAGCTATGTTCATTTGTATGTTGGTTTAATCGAGATGGTCGTAACTATCAGAGATGTTAGAGCTAATTAAGTAGATCCAAAGTAAAACAATTTCGATTTTAAAGAAGCTACGTTATTAGTTTGATCATTGTCATTAGAGGCATGATATTCATTTGAAATTCATAGTAATGTTGCAATATTCATTTATAATTAAATTCAATTTTTATGCACAATTCAAGGATGTTTATTAAAATTTTCAATATAAACAATTTAGTGATGTATTTACCACTTTGGTGGTAAAACAACAGGATTAACTAAAAATTTCTACCTATATCTTTAACAGTTATAATATTCATATCAATTTAAAAAAAATTCAATAATTTTATCAAATAGTCTCCAAGATTCAGTAAACAGGATTTATCTCCCAAACTAATGAACGCAACTCGATAGAAATTTGTACGTGCGTTCATTAGGACCTAAAAGTCATGTTTAGGTTGAAAATTTTTTTATTTTGTCTTCATTTCCAACTTATACGGTCATACAGGACGCAATTCACAGTGAACATAAAATACTTTTTAAACTACGAAACAGATTCGAACGTAACCTTGAATACACATTCATAATTAACCACCTATAACGGTAATGTAATATTACCGTTGTAAGTCGTGTAAAATTTTTCAATTAGGTCTTCATTAGCAAGTTATTTGGCTATACAGAAAAGCAACCAACATTTCTGCGGCCGATTGTCAAATTTGCACCGAGCGTGAAATATCTTTCAAACTAATGACCAAAGCTCAGTGGATCATTGCAAATGCATTCATTACGACCTAACGGTGATGTTTAGGTCGTGATAATTTGTTCGAATCCGCCTTCGTTTACGATGTATTAGCTATACACGGAATCCAAAACAGCGAGGTAATTTTATGAAGCTTCATCTCTTTACAGTTCATTTACGTCGCAAAAGACGGCAAATTTGAAAAAAATATTCACAACCTAAACATCACTGTTAGGTGATCAGGAATGTATATTCATTTTTCGTTCAAATCTGTACCGTAAAATAGAACTCGAAAACGAAGGCGAATTCACAAAAATTTTTACAACCTAAACATCACTATTAATCTATTAGGTCCTACTGAACGCATGTACAACGTTTCATTGTGCTGCGTAAGTTAATTTAGGAGATATTTTAGGCTCACTGCAAACTTGACAATTGACCACAGGAATGCCGGTTGCTTCTCTGTATAGCCGTATAAATCGGGCCAAACATTAGTGTTAAGTGGTCAAGAATTTATAATCAAAGTTTCGTTCAAATCTGCAAGGTAATATAGAAGAAAAATTAGACTAAGTATGAATTTCGGCATACATATGGCTGCATTAATTCTTGCTTTCGTTGTCACATTATAAGTTTAGTTAAAAAGCGCCCAGCACATTTTGGATTCCCTAGCTGACGGTCACATTAAATTCGTGGCTGCATTAGAGCTCCGAATTAAGAGATACGAGCTCTGAATAAAGAAAGTCCACCTCTGAATTAAGAAAGACAATTTCTGAATTAAGAACGTCGAGTTCTAAATTAAGAGCAAGCTTGTCTTAATTTAGAACTTGGGAGCTCGAATTAAGAAACATGAGCTCTAAATTAAGAAGGATTAGCTCTGAATTAAGAAAAATGAGCTCTGAATAAAGAAAGTCGAATTTTGAATTAAGAAAGTGAAACTCCGAAATAGATACAAACATGAGAAGCGGATACTACCAGAACGGCATGAATCGGTCGTTGTTAAGGGCTCGTAGCTCCCCTTAGATTACCCAATCATTTTAGGTCAATGCTTGAAGTTTTATGTTCGGTTAGTGCTAAAAACTTTAGTTACGGTCGAGGCTGGAGAATTTCGTTCCTATCGATAATGATGACTTTGGTCACAGTCAAAAGGCTTGAGAGATTCGTCAACTTTTTTCCTGCGTCATTAAAAATTAAAACGTCACTAGAAATTTCCGGCATTAAGATTTGTTGTTAGTTTTTATATCGTGTTTATGGTTAGTTAAAGATTTAATGACATTTTTTAATATTAAATTTTCTTAAATATACTTTCTAAATATATTTTTTCCGTTCCGTAATGTTTTTCATGAATATTCTCAGTAAAATGGAAATTTAAAACTAAATTCTCTGCTTAAAACAGTACAGTATTGTATTCAAATGTATTGTAATAATACTGAAAATTTGTAAATGTTTTTGTAAAACAGTATTGTGTTCAAATGGGAAAATTTCAATGATAATTTACAAGAAAAGTGTTAATTATAAATGCAATTTTAACCATTCATTAATTAAAAACCTATTTTGTGCAAGTATGCACAGAAGGCAACGTGCGCTGTAGAGGTGCGGCCTTATAAGAGAGTGTCAGTGTGTGTCTGCAGCTAGAGAGGGTAGGAATGTAGTACATCCTTCCTCTTAAGCTATAACTATTGCTTGGTTTTTAATGGGTAACTTAACGAGCGATCAATATTACTGAAAATCTCATCGAAACTTTCAATGTGAAAACTACATAATTCATACCATGAGTTTAACCAGAGAGTTTAAGAGAATTTCTTTCGCCAACTTGAATGCCTGTATTTTGTGGTATCGTTTGCTCGAGGACACAAGCCAACTGGCGAAACTAGTTTGGAGCTGATAGCGCTATTCCTGCAAATTTGTGTATCTAAGCTTTTTTAATTGAAAGCATCGTTGATCTGTATAATATTAATTTCGTTTGAGAATATTTCTGAAGTTTGTGTGTGCGAAAATAATAGCAAATACCTGTTAATGTTCTTATATAACTAATTGTATGAAATATATTACTTGATGTGTTAATTTGATGCCCATGCACTATTTGAAAAATCTGTTCGTTAGTCCATGACGTAACCGGATTCTGTACTACATTAAACTAGTGGAGCTAATGTTCAACGGCTGTAAATTTAATGGGGAAATTAACTGGTTTATCATGGATAATTTGTTATTATTACATCTATACATTGAAAATTTCGGTGGATATCAGGGAACATCATAACCTACGAAGAGAATGCCTAGTAAGTTATTTAAAGATTGCCGCTGATCACATCATCGAGATATTTTATATTTCATTTAATATTTGTCTGTATTTTACTTTCTGGGAGTGTCAGTTTCTGGAACTGTCCACAGGTTTTTTGAAAACTTAAATTAGTTATATACCAAATAATTTGAAAGAATGTCGAAAATGTGGAAAGGCGTTGAAACGCCTCTAGTGACAGGCAACCTAGTGAGTTTTCTCTTCAAAGACGCACATAAATGGAACCATTTACATGCATTGGTAAGTACTTTTTCGTGTACTTGCTTGAGAAATAGTTATTTATTCATTTACCAAGTAAAATTAAGTTGAGGATATAAAGTTCAATTGGATGCTTATATTAAGTGATTGATATATACTGTAGAAGAAAATTTTATCAGAAAATATTTTGACCTGCATCATACATGCCTGTAAACTTCCATGCCAGTTACTTTCGAATTTCAACTTTCGGCCAGTTACTTTCGAAAAAAATTTCAATATTAGAGTCGTAAAATACCATCGTTTTTCAGTCACATTTTTATTCCCACTCTAAAGCTACGATTGGTCACAACCGGCAAGAACAATATTTTCTTGCAATAATTTTAAAGTAAAGAAAATAGCCAAAAAGTTCACCATTTCTTATAAGAGAAAACGTTCCGGAGTCCAGCTCCATCGTCAGTTCAAAACCTAGAACACAGGTACAAACAATTAGTAACCTAAAATTCACATTCAAACAATTTACCTAAACTTGAGGACATTAGAACTAAAATCGAAGATAACAGAAATAAAAATGAGATAACATGTAGAGAAAGTACTATCTATTTACAATTTGTAGAGGATAAGAACTGAATGCAGCATTTAAACTAGGTTTCTGTTTGAAAATAAATAATGATTCTAAAATTGGTAGGTCAGAAACACCGGTTGTGGAGGCTAAAACTCTAAAATCACTATTGGACACCGGGACGTTGCACTGCTCGGCATGAATACGTACGGCTGAATGAGGGGGATGCGCAATTAAGTATGTTCCTTGTTCTATAACCCCTGCCCCTATGCTCTGCAAGCCTAGTATAAAAATTGCGCGATGTCATACCGACATACGCAGATGCGCACTGCGCACAACTATATTGATAAACTAGGAATGATCGCATAAGAACAGGGATAGGATCTTTGTACTTGAAAAACGAGCTAATTTTAAATTCCTGGTGAATTTACGACTTAAGCAGCCAAGTGATTTTAATTCTTGCAATAAGCCCTAAATCCCGAACATAATTTTTATGCGTGCCCGACTCTGAAATGGATGCCGCCTACGACTTAGGGAGCTCGTAAATTAGCTTCTCTGTGTCCGTTTCGGCTCAGGGTTTTGAGTGCAGCCTCAGGGCAGCTGGCTAGTTCGGTATGACTCTGCTCGACCAGCCCTTTCGATACTCTCAAGTGACCATGAAGTTGGAAGAGAGATTTTGACAAAAAAACAGATCACAATCGGTAGGCCAAGCAGACCCAGAATAAGTCTAAGCGAAGTGTAGTGACTCTTCAGCCGCAGCCTAGGCGGTCCCCGAATTTGATGTGGTTCACATTCCGTAATTTCAGAAAAAAAATTGAGTCACTCAAACAATTAAATAAATTATTTACACAAAATTAATATTATTTTTTCAAAAGTTAAGTAAAACACGAAAATTTTTCGACTTACGTATTTCATAATTTTAGCTGATTGATCATAAAAAAATCCCACTTCGCGGCAGGAGTGTGGGTACACCCGCCAATCGCTAACGTACGGGGAGCTGCAGCAGGCAGTGGGAAGATGGGGAGCTTGGCTGACCTCCTTCATGGGAGAGTCCAATCCTTCCGCCGCCAATCCTCCCTGTCGCCAATCCTTTGTGGTGGGGAAGTTCTCCCCCAGCTGCGTGGACGTGGCGGTGGTGCAGCTGGGGACTATGACCGTGGGAGCAGTGTGCACGTCACTCAACATTTCCTTTGGTCCTAGTGAGAGACTTTTTTGTTAGCTAAAGCGTTAAGAAATTGCGAGCATGACCAGGTGATTTCGGGTGGATAGCTAGAGGTCAGCATAGCCCAAGTCCACAGTGCGATTCATATACCTTCCCGAGCGTAACGCAGCCGGGCATCTTCACGGCTTTCGACACATAGCGCCCACCACAACAGCGCCGTTCAGTCACAGGCACTGGTTCACAGCGCCGGAGCGCAACAGGCCCTACCGCAACAGCTACTCCTAACGTAACCTAACCTAACCTGCGCCCCCTGTTGCGGTAGGGCCTGTTGAGCTCCGGCCAGTTGTGCTCTGGCGCTGTGGAGCAGTGACTATGCTGTGCAAAGCTGATTTACTGTTAGCCATAGTTACCCACAGCTCATTGATCTGAGGCTATGTGTAGATATTGCATGCTGATGGTTGGCGTTGGGCCCAGGGCCTGTTTACGAGTCAATTTTGTTACCCACGGCTGCGCTCCCGTGATTTCAGTTTCTTTCTAAAGGCCTGTTTACACTAGTGGCAACGACATGCGCTTTGAGTCGTTTGCTGCAGTGCCTCACCGCGCACAACCGTTCACACTACTTTTTTACTCGGTAGTTTGGGACCGCGCGCTTTGAACACTAGTTGCCTGCTAGACGTCAATGAGGATGGATGTCACCGAATTTGAGCTGTGGGCCATTGTTCTCGGGTACGCTGCGGTCCGTCATTCTTCGCACTATGCCAGTTGTAAACGAGAACTTAGCATAGGCATCATAATTAGAGAAGTAGCACATTCAAAAAGATACAGTTTATAAAAAATATAGTCCATTGTTAAATAAAAAGCTCCAATATTCGTACAGATATTACATCATCCTTTGAAATCGCTAAACGGTAATGCATAAATTGTCAGGAGTTGCTAAAATCACACAAACTAAACACGTCATGTAAAAATAACTTACATCATTTGTATTTAGATTTTTGTACTCCTTTGACCGAACACTTCATAGGCATTCGTGTTCTCTATAAAGATCAATTAGGCTCTACTAGAGAGTGACTCCAAACGAGAGTGGTGTTAGTCGACATTTGGAGTGCCGGACCAGCGTACACAATCAACCTACTAGACCACAGACATCTATCTACTAACTAAGAATTTAAAAAAAGAATAGTCCACAAAAATTCATATCTTTATAGAAAACGTTTCGGAGACCAGCTCCATAGTCAGTTCGTAGAATCTAGAATCATAAATTAATACATTGAAACCATAGAACGAATTGAATTTCTTTAATTAATTAATTTAGTTTTTTAATTTGATTCAAAATTTTAATTCAATTTAAATTCTTAGTTAATTTGCGATTTAAGCATACAAGTGATATCAATTCTTTAATAGCTGTCTACTAAGCGCCGCGCTTGTGTTGCATGAGGCATGGCCCCTGTCAATCGCTAGCTCGTCAATCGGTCAAGAAGCGCATGCAGAGGCTGCAAAGCGCCTCTGCATGCGCTTTGAGGCACTTGACTCTCGTGTTTTGCGCCTAGTGTGAACGGGCCTTAATAGGCGGCACTCAACCACTTATTTTCACCCCGTAAGAGATTTTTTGGCTAGCCAAGTTTTCAAAATTATGAGGAAGACTCCATAATTTTTTAGTTTATTTCTAATGTATGTCACTAAAAATTTCCTTTGGTCCCAGTGACACTTTTTGGCTAGGCAAATGTTAAAAATTACGACCATGGCTGAATGATATTGAAGTTTCTTTCTAATACACGGCACTCAAAATATTCTCTGGTCTTAGTGTGTGCTTTTTAGATAAATATAAAAAATTTGAGAGCATTTATAAATAATTTCAAAGTTTCTTTCTAATACACGTCACTTTTAAATTCCTTTGGTCCCAGTGAGTATATTGCGTACGATTTTACGCGTTACGATTTACGATTTTATTTCACTGGGACTAAAGGAATTCGTTTTTATCTATCATTATATTAGTGCCGTTTGATTTTATTTTTTCTTTGCTAACCACCAGAAAATGCCTGCCGAATTGCTTTTCCTAACATCGATCAAAATTTGTCTCTGAACAGAACTAGTAGACCTATAAGAGTTAGTAATTTAATTCTCTCCATTTATTTACCAATCACAATTTACCCCGCAAAGGGGAGCTGAGTGCGCAGATCGAGGAGACGGGCGCCGCCCTTCTGATCACAACACCGAAGTTCTTCCTCCGCCTTCAGGAGGCCCTGGACAAACTGGGGCGCAAGATCCCCGTCGTGTTGATCGGCAGCGGGGAACTTGGGGACGTAGGGAGCGACCTCAACGTTGTGGGAATATACAAAGATATTATCAACGA
>NW_025939004.1:0-300 GCF_000764305.2 Hyalella azteca | reverse complement strand
ACTCTGTCGGTCGAAGGTGGATACGGTGAAAAGGTGAACAATACCCACGTATGCTTTCTGTAACTGAAAATGTTATATACCGATGCCGTGGAAATGTGATCCACATACCCGTGGACTTTCGATAGCTGGAATTGTTTCCCCGCTGTGCGGTAAAAAGGTTTATACCAGTTTATTTCAGGAGGGCAGCCAATTAACGTAGCACAGTTAATTCATCAGAGCTTAAGGGTGGATGCATGCGTTGAACTTAGCGCCAGCAAATAGTGTTTCACTGTTCGGAGTTCGAACAAATGGTAGAGCTTA
>NW_025939003.1:25362-38288 GCF_000764305.2 Hyalella azteca | reverse complement strand
CTGTCTTGTTGGGATATCCAACTGATCATCTCGATCAGTTCCAAAATATCAGCAAAATATAGCAGGAAAACTAGGTTTCTCGAAATTACTTTGCGGTGGCACATTTATGCATAACTCAGAGACAAAAAGTTCATTCCAGATCATAATCATAACGTTTAACTAAAATTGAGTGAATTGACAACGGAGGCAACAGGCAAGCGTGCCTTTCGATGGCAATACAGCAAGTTAGGCTGGAGATGAGGCCTTGAACGAAAAGCAGATAGTTTCATGACGTGCAGTAACCAAAATTTACCCTTGACAGTTGCGTATGAGACCTTAAACCGTACGAAAATGTAAATACATTAAATTCTGATGTTTGTTCTGTGCCTTACCTCCGATATGTATACAAAATTAACCGAATTCAGGTCGTGTTCACCGCACCACACATTCACGGTACTTCCTGCACGATTGTAGAGTGAAGACTGGCGCGCAACCGGGGCAGCCGGGCTGTTGCTTGAATTTGAAAAGGAGTGCTCTGCAATACGTTAAGTCCTATTCGTTACCGTTTGGCGTTCATTGGATATTTCTATTGTTTTGTAAAATTATTTTGATATTTACTTTCAGATTATTCACTAATTTTGCGTTTTTTATCGAAATTACATGTCAATAAACTGAATACACAAAATACTGTATGGAACTAGTTCCACAAATACTGGCGACATGGATTCGCGGTGTAATAGAATAGAATATAAAAGAACAAACCGACTAACTATTTTCATTAATGATCGAATCGAGTCCTTTTTCGGAGCTTTTCTGCACATATAAAACGAGAACACAAAATTAGAACTAAGGAAATCAATAAACTAATAAACGCATAAATATAGCACGGATAATGTGATGACACAAGATACAGGAATAAATATAACTACAAATATTCACTAAAGCGTCAATAAAAACTTCACTTGACAACCAGGGCTCTGTCACCACTAAAAATAAACACGACTCATAGAATCACGTACCTCTGTGGTGGAATCGCACTAAAGATTGACAAGATATAGCAGATTCCTACGCGAGGTCACGTCAATGGTGACTAAAAATCTAAGCGATAAATTACTAATCTGATATATACATGAACATTACGGCCCCTTACAACTTCTTTGCAGTTCATTTTCAGTATTCAATTACATATAGTACCAATAAATCTAATACTGATAATATTTCAATATGGTTTTCCAATGTTATACTATCGTCTAATAAAAAAGCATTTCAATGACATAATTTTCTCATGAATATCTAGATAGAACATTATAGTTTTTGTCCAAAAAGCGTCAAATAAATACCCGTTTTCAGCATTGATATGTCTGGCAAACTTCGTTCATAAGTATTACTTTACCAGGCATGTTGTAATACTGGATCGCCTCATTCCTGATTCTTTCTTTTTGCTGAGAAACAATTTTTACTTGCAAATTTCGATGTGCATGAATATAGTATTCTCTACCCAATAGCGAAAATGTTTCACTTCAAGTCTACAACTGTTGCCATTAATTTTACCCACTTTTGAAAATAATTTTTTCGTATCTATGAACGGTGACAAGCTAGTGGCAAGGTGCCCTTGCGGTTACAGTTCAGAGTACAACGATTGGAGCGGTGAGTTGTGGGTTCTTGGACGAACGTAGAACGTGCTTTTGCGGTTGATGCAAATTTTTCCTGTGGTAAATTAATCATCCCCATCACTTCCATGTTGCACCTCGCCAGTGGGGGGCAGATGAACTTATTTGAATTAGCCGTCCTGAAGTGTGATTTGCTACAATAACTTTAAAGAGAGGCTTAAATAAGATCGCAAACAGTGAAATTTTATTTACATGATGAGCCGCATCAATTTGTTTTTTTCTTTGCAGTAGTCATAGAATGGACGAACGTAGAACGTGCTTTTGCGGTTGATGCAAATTTTTCCTGTGGTAAATTAATCATCCCCATCACTTCCATGTTGCACCTCGCCAGTGGTGCAAGTTAAAATTTTGAGCCGATGCCGGCGCCGGGTTTAGCCGGGCTGGTTGCGCTTTCGCAGGATGAAGCCGTGAAACCATAACTGGCCATTTAGCTCTAAAACTGCGCTGTACCAGAGTTAATATAAGGAAAAATTTCAACCGCGCGACACGGCTGGACAACGGCGCTGCGAGGAGGGTAGCGACGGCAGGGAGTTGCTGATAGCTACGGATGCAGGCAGTAACTCGTAAGGTGATTGCAAGGTATGGAGGTGTCAAACTTCAAATACTCAATTAAAATATATATTATGCTAATTATCTGAGATACATTGTCGATTGCGGATGGCAAGCATGCTGGTGCCCATGGGTAATCGTTTTTGCTGCACTTTTTGTACCCGATCGTGAATTAAAGATCATCATTCATTTGATAGAATTTATGAATTCTATTATATAGCAAATTTATTAATTGTGTATAATTGATTGACCAATTATCCCAAAATTATGCTACAAATTATAACATTGTTACAGTGTTTTCATCTTGACGATTAAGAAACGAATTTGTTACTGCATGTCTGGTGTAAAAAAGTTTATTTTAGAGTTCCACTAACTCACAATATTATATAATCAAAACAGTTCAAATCAAATCATAATTTAGTCAAAAGTGCGTCGCATCATCAATTACATTTTTGAAATCCGATTTGTTGATTTTCCGTGAAACTATAGAGCTTTTATGCTATTAAATGAGTTATATTTCAAGTGTAAACTTCTTGGAATCGGGCGAAATTCTGAGTGACTGGGAAAATAGCCTTGCAACGTCGCACATTTCTTTTTGTTTGTGTTGAAGGCGCCACAGAGTTGAAGTTCCGGTGCAATCGAGAAACGAAAACTTAAATCAATCTGCATTCAAACGTTCATCAATCTGCAGATGAACCCTGTGAATAGATTAGCATCAGCAGGTCTTGATCACAATACTTATTTCCCCCGTTCCTAATAAATATGATGCTCCAGGCTACGCCAACCCAGGCTGGACCATCTGGTCCCGGCTCTTTGTCTGGGTAGGCCCTCCAGTTAGGTTAGGGTTACTAACATGCATATAGCACTAATTCCGGGACTTAGTAGTTGGATGAACTAACAGAACAACATCTCAGATCTACAAACTTACCGAGGCCTTTTGCCCTCGAGTTTGTCCGGCCAAACCCTTGCTGCCTGTCTGGACGTCATGCTAGTGGTGAAGAACCAAGTCCTCAGAAAGCGGACAAAAGAAGAAGAACCCTGTGAATCTATTAGTGCTGACATTAGTTGTGACCCAGGACATTAGTTCGTCAACCAATGAGAAATTTGATGACCTGTAGCAGGTGATGGTGAACTATCGACTATCGAGTGATACAGGAAGTTTTGAAGCACATTCCAGCGAAAGTATCAGTGAGTTTGATTCAAATGATGGGGACATTGCTAACTTAATTAACGCCAGACGATAGAGTATAAGCTGTTCTTACCCTAGAGAATACCTAACATTAGACATTGAAAATTTTGCCTCTCAGCCTCTGGAGCATCTGTAAGACTGTAGCTTGTGGCCGCTATGTATCTCTGTAAGACAGTAAGACATGCATTGTGGCCACTATGTTTACTTCAAAGACTGGCAACAGTGCCTCGTACCTGAGTGGATTTGACCAAAGGATTGATGATTTTGTATTGCTTCTATCATCTGAATTCTTAAAAATGACTAAAATTGATGAAATAGATTTCAAAAGGAATTTTGAACGTCACAAAACTTTTGTAGGTGTTTATTTCACAAACCAATTGAGATAAGTACTGTCTAAACATTGGTTGTTCAGAAATAATGGCCGAGTTAAATCGGTTATATGTGTTGCTGGCCCAGTGCAGGAGAAATCATCTCTTTGGCGAAATCATCTCTTTGGCGAAGACTACCAACATGTCATGGAGTATTAATCATGTCAACTATTGTCAGGAAAATTGCTCAAACTTCAAGTAATTACAATTTATTTAATTTTAATTTACTTACTCTGAAAATATTTTATGAATGATTTTATTAAATTCTCAAAAAGTAATTGTGCAATTACCTTATTAAAATAGTATTCTTTAGTTACACAATTTACTCGGATATATAACCTAATATATAATATATGATATATTAAAGATGAATAAATTATTTTATTCATATATGCAGATAATTTGTATTCATGTTGCACGGAGCTGAGATTTGATTGATGTGCTACATTCGATGATGCATTGGAGTTAATTTTTTAATTGTAAGTTCAGATTATCACACATTAATTAACAATGTTCCAATTTGAAATATGTCAGAGCTGCTTTGCAAGAATTTCTTTCTATTTTATAGCAAAGCTCCATTTCACCAGAAATCCTGATGACTATCGTAGAACTAAGCACCAGTGAGGCATCAGAAAAGCAACCTGACCAAACTGGAATTTCTTTGTGAGTATTTTTCTATTACTCTATAGTACTAGCCTCTTGAAAATATTCATTTTCTTCATCATAATATCTGAAGAATTGGACTGGGCACTTTGAACTTTGTACCAAACTTTGAGGCTTCTTCTGTTGTCGAGGTTCAAAAATTTTCAGGCTAATTTTGCACGTTGTTTTTTAACTAGGAAGTTAAATTATGCAAAACTTAGTAAACCCACATGTTGAATTAACATGTTAAAAAAATTGAAATTAATCTTAAACGTAAATTTTAGAAAAGGCTAACAGAAAATAGGTAGAACATAAATTGGTAAAGTTGCTTCCTCTAGCCATCATAGGCAATACTGATAAAAAATGCTTAAACAGCACCCAATAATTTTGACAAAATTGTAAAATTCTCCAAATGGTTTTTTAACATGAAGGAGATATCACGTAGTCACTTCTCCGCCTTCTGACATCTCCACTTCTGGAGGCCATTAGAAGATATCTGGTCAATGACTTTAGAGAAAGTTACAGGACCTACTAGTAATTTATTTGAAAATTTCAATAGGTGTTTTTTTCAAACTCATTCCGGCATGGGTGGTTTTTAGAATCGTGCACTATATACCTTCTTTTATGTCAAATTTTAAAGAATCATACTGAAAAACAATCCATTAAATTGTGTTATAGTACCTCCACAGCAGCACAGCCCATTGCAAGTTGTAAGCTCAGAGCCATTAGCTTCATGTAATAATAATTTTGTGATGTGAGCAACCGCAAGAAGGCTTGTGCCACTCCCCGTCGCAGCCTGCGCTCTATGATGCATTGTGACAGCACTCGAGAACCTGGTATGCTATATACCTTAAATATTTACATCTATTTTATATATATTTAATTATATGCACAAATATTTACATTAGTATAAGATAGCAGAATAAGCTTGTTTAAATACGAGTGGTTAATGACCAGAGAAATCATCGATTTAAATTTTCGGGATCGAACAATATTCTTCAGTTGACGTTGGTTGATAAAAATTCAGGTTCAAGGAAGTAAATTAATTTATTAACGACGTTTCGAATGTGACATCATTCATTTTCAAGTTATAGGAAGCATTGAATACTGAAATTTAGTATGATATTAATTCATTACAACAAGTACTGCTTGGTGTATAGACGTGGTTGCGATGGCCATCATCTTAACATGGACGAGACGTGAGGTTATTCTAAGAAAAAATAATTCATCCTATAGAATATTTGATGCTTGTAGGCTAGTAATCGTTTTATTCAGTTTGTTACTATTCTCGTAAACTAATAATATTCCAATCTCTCTATTATTATAATTTTGGGTTATTTGTCAAGAGTCCCCAAACAGAACTTTCTCACCGTGAACGACCGTCATCGGCTGGAAGAGACGAGCAGAGTGATGCGGGAAGATTTAAAAAGCGGCCGTCGCCAATAGAGAAGATGGTTGGAAGTCGCTTTACATTGGGAAAGAACTTCTCGAAATCAAAAAACCTTCACTCCAGTTACACTCAGTCAACAGTCAATAAAAATAAATCGCACTGCCTTAACCCCACCCCACCCCAGTTGCACCCACCCCAGTTCCACTCACTTCAGTTAAAGTCACTTCAGTTAAAGTCACTTCAGTTACTCACTCCAGTTACATTTACTCCAGTTACACGCACTCCAGTCACACTCACTCCAGTTTCATTCGCTCCAGTTACACTCACTCTAGTTACAATCACATCAGTTAGACTCACTCCAGTTACACTCACACCAGTTATAGTCACTTCAGTTACTCACTTCAGTTACACGCACTCCAGTCACACTCACTCCAGTTACACTCACTCCAGTTACACTCACTTCAGTTAGACTCACTCCAGTTACACTCACACCAGTTATAGTCACTTTATTAGAATTTTTTTTAGTTTGTTCCGTTTATTGGAAATTATGTTCCGTTTTACTGGAACGGAGACCTTAAAGATTAAGTTAGTTTAAGTATTGATTTCGAGAGACATAAAAAAGCATTAAGAGCTGAACTTTTGACTGCTTATGTGATACGGAGGTGACTCAAAGGGTGTTCTAGGCTACTGTATTGCTCAGTGACCAGAGTGCAATTCACTTTCTATCATCTTTTGATTTGATGCATGCCATGGGCCCTTTTGAAAGTTAATGCATGCCTCGTTACTATTTTGGTTTGACCCAACAGTTTAAGACGTCTCTGACGCATTGATATACTTGGCAGTATTGCCGGCTTTCGAGCCCTTAACTTTACGCTCTGTGGCGCTTTAACCCTATTAACTTAGCCAAGTTGGGTCGACCAATCATTCATTAATACACTAACCTTTGCACTCAATTGCACTGTCAACACCTGTGTACCTCTTCTTCTTCTTCTTGTTACTTCTTATAGGAGCACTGGAAACTGGTCCATTGAGCCCCTTGCCTGTTCAAGTTTTTGGTTTACGCCTAACCATCATATTGTAACAATCTAAGTGACTAATAATCTGAAGGAAACCTTTGTACCTCTAGAAGGCTTTAAAGCCACTTCTAAATTGACCCCAGCGGTAATAAATTAGAAGATTAGTATCGAAATATTTAATCTTAACTTTGCATAAATTGATCAATATATCATGATCCTCATAATGATTAATTGCATACGATACAATAACACTTTTTCCATCAATCTAATCTTGGTTTGTAACTGTTAATTTTACAGTATAACCTCCGGTATATAAGTAAAAAAGTCACTAGATTGTTTTAATCGCAGATTCACTAGAAATTTAAAAGCGAAGAAACACCGCAAAAATTTTGCATGTCTCTATTGAAAGCGTTTCGGAGACCAGCTCCATCGTCAGTTCGATAAATCTAGAACACAGATAAAGGTAGAAAATTAGTTTGGAGTTAATAAAAAACACAAAAGTTAAAACCTAAATTTACAGACAAAGGGCAGAATAATAAAGTAAGTACATTTCTATTCACAATTTCTAATTGATAAGAACTATAGGCAGCATTAAAACTAGGCTTCTCTTTAAAAATATACAATGATTCCAAAATACGCAGATCGGAAGCACCTAACATAAACTAAAAAAGCTGGTGCTTATACCGGTGAAAGTTGGTTTTCTATAAACAGATGTTTGAAAACGGATATTAGATTTAGTAATATTGCAGTCTAGAAAGGACAAACTATTGTTCGATTCAAGTTCCACGACAAATTGAATAGAATTATGTTGCAAGTTTAGGTAATCAAAGAAAAGTTTTACATGAGAAGGATGCTTGAAAATAAGAAAGGTGTCATCGACGTATCTGCTATAAAAAATAGGGTTAAAATCAGGAGGACAATTGGTCAGCCATGAAACCTCGTGAAAACACATAAAAATATTCGCAAAGGTTGGGCCGAGGGGAAGACCCATGCCCAAACCGTCAATCTGTTTGTAAAATTTACCAGCAAATATGAAAATCAAATTTAGAACTGATAATTCTAGCAGGGATTTAAAATAATTGCGGTTCAAAACAATAACAGTATCATGAATACCCTTAAACAGAGTATTTAGACAGATCTCTATAGTTTCAAAAAGCGGTATATATGTAAATAAATTTTCCATGTCAAAAGAGGCCATTGTTAAGCCCTGAACATCAGTAAAATCTTTCAAGCGGTCAACAAAAGTATAAGAATTGTCTTCTGTATGCTGGTTAGTTGTAAGACAGTTTAAGACAGGAAATAAAAATTTAGCCAGTTTAAAACTAGGGGTATTATATGCGGCAAAAATTGGTCTAAATTGAAACTTTGAGGCAAAATCAGACTTATGAATTTTAGGTAAGCCATATAAAATCCCAGCGCATGAACCGGAGGCGTAAAGTTTAGAGTACGTATCAGATGAGAAGGCAGACGAGTCCTTGAGTTTTCGCAGAAAGCTATTGATTTTATCTTCGATTTTCAAAACAGTTTAGAGATTGGATCGGATTTATCGGATTTAACCTCGGCATCAACAACGAAATTCGTCCTATTGACCCAGATAAGGTGGTGTTCAACTATAGTTCTTTCAACTTGGAACCCCGTATCAAATTCTTGCTGGCTTTTGCCTTGATTTTTGTCTGCCAATTTCTAAGTGGGACTTTTATACATTTTTTTAAGCATTTGAAAGACTAGCTCTCAGCATAAAGAATGTTCCTACTCCTAACCGCCCAGAGTTTCTTGGGAACTTGCAGAGCTTAGCCTATCGTCATTTTTACGGCTTTAAGTCATATAAAATTTTTTCTTCTGTATTTCAGCCCAGTGACACGCTTTTATTGAAAAACTTGGCCAAAAATAAAGATTTGATCATTTGTAAACCTGACAAGGGCAGGGGCGTGGTTTTGGTTGGTCGTAGTCGATATAACAGTAGCCTTACTGTACTCATCACAGATCCTTCTAAATTTGTCGAAATTACCGATCCAATCTCTAAAACTGTTTTGAAAATCGAAGATAAAATCAATAGCTTTCTGCGAAAACTCAAGGACTCGTCTGCCTTCTCATCTGATACGTACTCTAAACTTTACGCCTCCGGTTCATGCCCTGGGATTTTACATGGCTTACCTAAAATTCATAAGTCTGATTTTGCCACAAAGTTTCAATTTAGACCAATTTTTGCCGCATATAATACCGCTGGTTTCAAACTGGCTAAATTTTTAGTTCCTCTCTTAAACTTTCTTACAACTTACCAGTATACAGTAGACAATTCTTATACTTTTGTTGACCGCTTGAAAGATTTTACTGATGTTCAGGGCATAACAATGGCCTCTTTTGACATAGAAAATTTATTTACAAATATACCGCTTTTTGAAACTATAGAGATCTGTCTAAATACTCTGTTTAAGGATATTCATGATACTGTTATTGGCTTTAAGGCTTGTAGTCAAAATGCAGCGAAGTCTGAGAGGGAGTTTTTCGCGACTTTATAAATTACAACCCGTTTATATCTCGAAAAAAGTGTAAAAGTCGCAGACATGATGAACAATAATATTCAAAGTTTCTTGAAATTTCCTCTCACTAAAACTCTTTTAATACAAAGTTTACATATTTTTTGTTACTGGTCGACGCTTATAAATAAATAGCTGGGTAAGTATGGAAAAATCCATATCGCCTTCTCATTTGCGAGTTGAGTAAAGTCTATCCTAATTAGTGAAGAAACGCTTAGGGAAGAGCCGAGCCTGTTCGAAGCCTCTCGGTTTTCAATCAGGGCCTTAACCGCAATTATTTTAAATCCCTGATAGAATTATCAGTTCTAAATTAGATTTTCATATTTGCTGGTAAATTTTACAAACAGATTGACGGTTTGAGCATGGGTCTTCCCCTCGGCCCAACCTTTGCGAATATTTTTATGTGTTTTCGCGAGGTTTCATGGCTGACCAATTGTCCTCCTGATTTTAAGCCAATTTTTTATAACAGATACGTCGATGACACCTTTTTTATTTTCAAGCATCCTTCTCATGTAAAACTTTTCTTTGATTACCTAAACTTGCAACATAATTCCATTAAATTTACCATGGAACTTGAATCGAACAATAGTTTGTGCTTTCTAGACTGCAATATTACTAAATCTAATGGCCGTTTTCAAACATCTGTTTACAGAAAACCAACTTTCACCAGCTTTTTTAGTTTTTGTTCTTTTAGATTCAAGTTAAACGGGCTTCAAACCAGGGTTGGCAATGATTAAATCAAAATGATTAAATCATGTGATTAAATCACTTGATTTTTTTATAAAAAAATCATGATTTTTTTCTATTTTTTTTATTTTTTTGATTTTTTCATATATTAAAAAATATTGAGTGGCAGTCTTTAATCTATATTGAGGTGTTGTTATTCATGGTTTAGTATAAATGTACTATGAATGACAAATTGGTACATAAATTTGTTGCCTTTAGTGTGTATCAAGTTCCAATAAACGGAATGTTTTTGGTACAAAGGCATCAAGAGTGCAATACATTGTACGTAGCTAGCAGCTTAGCTAATTCTTATAAGGCTATAAGTAGTCTAACTATTTGACCATTTATTATATATTGATTACAATATACAATTTAAATGTGTTAGCTAGCTTATACAGGGTGGGGCAGAACTAATTGAACAGTTTTGAGGCAAAAAAAAAAATGAGTAATGGAGGTACATAAAGAAGAAAGTTTATTTTCCTCAAGATTAGCATAACATACCATTTAAAATACTTATGTTTTGAAAACAATATCAGGAAGATGGGGTTTGTTAGCTGCATCACACTGTTGGAGTTGTTCTCGGAAGTTTCCTACAGCACGTTCACACATATGGCGAGGTATGGCCATAGCCTCTGCTGCAATAATCTGTTCCCTTAGCTGTGGCATGGTGTGAGGGCGACTTCCGAACCCCTTTCTTTTAGATGTCCCCAAAGAAAGAAATCGCAAATGCTCAAATCAGGTGGCCTCACAGGTCACTGTAAATCACCCCCTCAGAGACACCAGACCTAAGGGAAACATGCATTCAAAACATTGAGTGACATTCGAGCTGTGTGAGCTGTAGCCCCATCCTGCTGGAACCACATATGTCTCTCAATGCTTCATTTTCAACAATGTTTTCCATCATGGGCTGCAAGAAATTTTGTAACATTGCAGCATAGCAATCGGAATTCACTGTTACGGTTACTCCCTCCTCTGAGAACGACTCCAACAGTGTGTTGCAGCTAACAGCCCCATCTTCCAGATATTGTTTTCGAAACATAAGTATTCTAAATGGTATGTTATGCTAAACTCTAGGAAAATAAACTTTCTTCTTTATGTACCTCCATTACTCTTTTATTTTACCTCAAAACTNACAGTGAAGTTGTTCCAGAACCTGATGGCAGAAGCGTTGTTTACTGTTCTCTTCCATACTTCGGCCATGCGTCCGAAGTTATGTCAAGAGAATTAAAAGTTTTGTTTATGAAATACTTCCCGGACATTAATCTTCGTATCTTACTAGTGAATAATTTCAAAATAGGTTCGTTTTTTAGGTACAAAGATATCCTTCCTCCTCATATGCGATCGTCCCTAGTTTATAAATTTAGTTGTGCACGGTGTGCATCTGCGTATGTCGGAATGACGGCACGCAACTTTTACACTCGGGTCGCTGAGCATAGAGGTAGAAGTTATAGGACTGGGCAGTTACTATCGCGCCCTCCTCATTCGGCTGTGCGCACTCACGCCGAACAGTGCAACGTTCCAGTGTCCGACACAGACATTAAGGATTTAGCTTATAGTTCTGGTGCTTCCGATCTGCGTATTTTGGAATCATTGTATATTTTTAAAGAGAAGCCTAGTTAAATGCTGCCTATAGTTCTTATCCATTAGAAATTGTAAATAGATAGGTACTTACTTTATTATTTTGCCCTTTGTCTGTTAATTTAGGTTTTTAACTTCTGTGTTTTTTATTAACTCCAAACTAATTTTCTACCTTTATCTGTGTTCTAGATGTATCGAACTGACGATGGAGTTGGTCTCCGAAACGTTTTCAATAGAGATATGCTAAATTTTTGTGGTGTTTTCTTCGCTTTTAAATCTCCGGTATATTCTCGTACGTCGCATCTCTTTTGCCGTATGCTTCATGCCTCCAGTTCAGCCAGCGCGACATTATTTGTGCTGTACGCGTTATTTCCTTTGAGGTTCGATTGGGAATATGCGTTCACTGTCAAGTTTTGTACCGCTAAATTGGAATTTCTGAGCATAATTGATAAAATCGTTTCTCAAGCTCTGGCATTCATTAAGTAAGGTTTCTTTTTCTAATTGCAGTTTCCTCAACTGCATCCACTGCAGTTCCGGTATTCTACTTTGCTGGATCCGAAGTTTATCAGTTGGAGTTTCAATAAAATTGTTAGCCCTTATGCTTGTATGAATTCCTTACAACTTCAGTTACACGCACTCCAGTCACACTCACTCCAGTTACACTCACTCCAGTTACACTCCTTCCAGTTACACACACTCCAGTTACACTCACTTCTGCTACACTCACTCCAGTTACACTCACTTCAGTTACACTCTCTCCAGTTACACTAACTCCAGTTACACTCACTCCAGCTGCACTCACTCCAGTTACACTCACTCCACCTTATGACCTTATGATGAGTTAGGACGTCGCAGTCAACGGTCACGCTGATGCGCCGCCTTCGTCGTCCTCCGTCTCCGAGTCGTCGTCGGATGTAACGTTGGACGTGTTCCGTCTATTAGCCTCATTTGGGCACGCTGATGCAAGATGCTGTTGCTTGTCACTTGCTGATGGTAGTTTCCCATTACTGGACAGTCCGGGATCTTGCTCTTATACACATCTAGATGTGTATAAGAGACAGGTGGTAGCTTTGTTGAACGCGTCTTGTTTGTAGCTTTCAAACGAGTGCAAACACTTTGCAATTAACCTAAAGAATGACATATAAATACCATTTATTAGTAAATAATGTTATAAAATGTTCATTTTATAAAAGTTTAGGACTGCATTACACAAAAAATTTTGCATGTACATCAATGGTAGTAGCTTTGTTGAACGCGTCTCGTTTGTAGCTTTCAAACGAGT
>NW_025939003.1:0-25224 GCF_000764305.2 Hyalella azteca | reverse complement strand
TACACTCACTCCAGTTACACTCACTCCAGTTACACTCACTCCAGTTACACTCACTCCAGTTACACTCACTCCAAATACACTCACTCCAGTTACACTCACTCCAGTTACTCACTCCAGTTAAACTCACTCCAGTTACACTCACTCCAGTTACACTCACTCTAGATACACTCACGGACAATGCGTAACGTCGAACGATTAGATAGCATAACGAATATAAATTTCAGGATCTGCATTCATTTTTGAAACAATTGGTTTTGAGTTTATGCCATTTGTTAAATTATTTAACGTTTCAGCTAGAGAATAAGAAAAAAATAATAAAAATAACTGCATTTGATTTCAAATCAAACGACCTGCATAAGAAGTAGTCCGAATATTTTAACGCATCAAATTTTGTGCGTTTAATTACAAATCTAATCAACATGGATAGCTATCAGCGATGGAAATGAGCGTGCTGTCTAAAGAGGAAGAAATGATAATAAACAAAACTTTGACATCTACAGCACAGGATAATGCGGCATTGTTAACAAATTATCCGTAATTCAAACTTTTAGCTTCAGCGTTATCTATAAGATAAACTAGCGTCCGAGTTTAGACAGGATTTGGAACTTTATATAGAACACGAATTTAAGCGTCACAATTGTGTTTACAGCATATTATTTACTTATTTTAATGTTCCAGTTCAGTTTCACCGTCAAGTGAAGGTGAAATAGCGTAATACTCGTATATTATTTACTTGCATTAGCACTGATAGAAACTACGTCTACCAATGGTCGGAATATGAATTTT
Source organism: Hyalella azteca (assembly GCF_000764305.2). NCBI lineage: Eukaryota > Metazoa > Arthropoda > Malacostraca > Amphipoda > Hyalellidae > Hyalella > Hyalella azteca. Next base: position 24,438 of record NW_025939003.1, on the reverse strand, counting down.
CGTGATTATATCCTGTAATATATCCTCATGTTTCTAAATCACAATTTCTGTACGAAAAGGAGTTAGTAAACGGATAAGCAAGCTCACTTTTATCAATAAAGCACCTTAACACGAAACAATTTTCTGGTGCAAGGCTGCTGTTCCATGAATCGATGAACGAATCTGGTAACATAGGTTCGAGCCAGCGCGGCAACCTGGCAGCTATGGCGACAACTTTGTTCAATGATGAATATAACTCAGCAAGAATTCACTGGTTGAATAGGCGTCAAAACAACCCACGAAATTCGGACAATGAGAAAACTGGTTGAAAATTATGTATCAAGTAAAGATATGTTAGGTATGATTTGCTAGATATCCTGTTCACGTTGCAACACATCAATCGAAAATGTTAGTTAATAAATATATTCTTTAATTCTAGCGAAGCAAAATAATCCTGAGGAAATGAAATAAATAGTTGGCTTCCTATGATCTGTCTTATTCCTTATAAATTATTTTACAGAGCAACAGCTCAGCCGATCTCTGGTTTGCCATCTTTGATGCAACATTCGTTCGATGACAAGGGAGGTAAGAAAGCTTAGAAGATTCAAATGGAAATAACCAATATGAATTTTAGAATTACTTTTAAAAACAACACTTCTAAAGTGGCCAGTGCCTCCGATGTTACGCATGAACAATGAATTTCTTATTTTATAACTAAAAATTAAAAAAATATTCTCAATTATTTTTACTACTTAAAAAAATGTTTCTTTGTTTTTTAATTATTTATTCATTTAATTGATTTGAGCATTGTCTCCAATTTTACGCAAGTGTGTAAAATTTCAAATCGATTGAACAGGTAGAAGTGTGTTAAATATCGATTATAGGATTTGTAGCAGACAAACAAACAAACAAACAAACAAGAAGTGAGGTACAAGAGAAGTGTTGTAAAAAGTAATACATTTTTTGTGAAAATTCTCGTTGCAGCGATGATGCAAATTAGGTCGTTTAAACAAATTATCATCAAAAATTGCTTCTCCATTATTACTACCTCCTTATACTGGAAGTTTGAAAATTGCATGCAACGATCGCCTGTCATTTACTTGTTCAATAGCCAAACTAAATAATAGGCTTTCGACGAGTTACAATGCATCTCTCGTCCGTGGAATAATTGAAGTTCATAGCTACGATTGATCCATTCCGGCGACGGTTGGCGCAGAACGCTGTGCCTCGACCTGCAGCTAAGCAACGCTTAAATAGAAGCAAATTAGCCGCTTCTGTGCTCCAGCTTAGATAAATCAAATATATAAATAAAATATGAACTCATGTCGATGGCTTTCAGATGGCTACAGTCTTAATCAAGGAGAGAACTTCCAGGTAAATTACAGGTAGGAACTTGATACCACAACATATTCTCTTACTAATCTTTTAAATATTTGAATTATTTAATTTAAGGTTTGGAAGTGTATAGTAATGATTTGTGAATAATAGCGAAGTAACCTGATAGGGTGATTTTCATCAGATAATTATTATCAATAATTAATTTTACTGTCAGGTTCACAAATTTACTGTCAGGTTCACGAAAGAAAATTTGCAACAATCGACGACAATCCAGTACAAGTTTTAAAACTATTTTATTGCTTGTCCCTTTAATTATAGCCATTAGAGTTCGGCATATTTTGAGTGAAAACATTTGTCATGAAAATTTTGAGAATTTTTATGACCTTTCATTTTTTATGCGCCTGGATAATAAAGTTACTTCTCTATTTTAGCTATAATGTAAAATGATTAATTACTCTCTCATATTTGTTTATACTAAGAAATTGCGCTGGTACGGAAGGCATATATTAGAACTGGGCGTATCAAAAAGAATTCTTCCATTTAAAAAGTTTATATAACTGTTATTACATTTGAGCTATATGCACCAACTGCATATTGTTGCAAAGAGGAAACTCAGTTTTAAATGCAAGTAGCAACAGCGCGCCTGAGTGATCGCCTCAGGCGATCCACTTTGTGGTCAATGTATATTTTCGACACCAACACCAACATGACCGGAACTAATATACATCACGTTATTTATGACAACAATTTGTAAGATGGCTACGCCGACATGCAGGCTATTCCGCAGCCTGGAACATTTTGACTGATTCACGGTGACATTATATAGTTTCCCAGTAAGTACATGTATTGAAAATGTAATAATGCACCAGACAACTGAGGTAGATTCAATAACAGCTATTTGATCAACTGACAAACCTCGTTTGCTCTGTTCATGTTTGTTGTCTGGAAATTATATCTGTGTGGGATGAGTTTGAATTACGGTTATTTAATTGTCTTTAGGGTTGAAGAAATGTGTTTCCCATTGAGGCAAGTCAATTTCAGATCTAAAGGTCCAAGTACGACTGCTGTCCCTACAAAATGAAATTTATTAATTTGCCAATTGGCCATGAGTCAAACTAGTGATTTATTTATTTTAAATTTAATCTTTTTAGAATGTGTTCATTGAAAAAGAAGCTATCAAGTTTTCAAAATAACTAAACAGTAAAATAATTGTAAATCAAAGTTTTAACAATATTGGGCCCTACCAGCTTATAAAATATAACATATATGAGAAAGTTATTATAAGCGAAAAAACGGAATGCAGCGTGCATCATGACTGCTAGCTTCTCAAGTTATGGATCATCTCTTCTCTATCATCAGCAAATTATACCTATTTATTATTACTAAATTCCTCGTGTGGCCCTCTTTCTTCAACTGTGTGTAAACTATTTATTTACTAGTTTACGTAACTGAAAAATATATTTGAATTATTACAGTTATCTATCACTCCTAATCAACTTTAGAGCGGCATAATATGCTCTATTTTTATTACTGAGAATCGTTCATCGAAACGTTGACTGAAAAAAGCTTAAAATTGCATTCAAAATATTAATGCAACCACTCAGGATCTACTAACTGGCATATGAGACGAAGGCAATCTTCAGGGTTCTTTTTACTTGTCCCAGATGCACGTTTATGCGCCTACAGGGTAGAGGAGAGTTCGCTGACTAAGGCGTGAGGGAACCGTAAGATACAATCTGTCTAGAGAAACGTATCTTGATACGGGGTGGTAATACAGGAGTGTTACACGATACAGGTAGAGACTACGGCGTTGACCGTGAGGTCGGAGAACTATAATGACGCGAGTTACATCGCGGAGCGCTTATCAACTACTGCGTGGGCCCTATACTAAGGTCCCCATCCTTTTATAGGATCTCGGCTTCCGTCCACAACTAAGGTCTTGATCACGTCATCTATCACGTGATGTCGTCTAGACGCTTACTATGGTCTAGTACTTTTCCATCAATCTCTTTCACGTCACGTGAATATTACGTCTCAATTACATTTGACTTATTCATATAATATAATTATTATGAATATAATGAGACGCTAAATTGACATCGGGAATACTTCTCAATTATATGGAAGAAAAATCTTCGATTAATTTCATTCGGTTTGCTCTGAACCTATAGACACTATAAAAAAGGATTTTTGAAAAAATTGCTTAATTTACTATGCATTATATCTACTTCTTAAGTAAAATTTTTAAATCTTATATTGAACGAATTCTCGTTTTCCCACGCAATCGGCCTAGGTCTTGCAGCTTCTGTAAACCATGTTTATTAAACCTCCTATCGTATCATTGCTTGTATCAAGAATCATTATTTCTAGCAGGAATGTAAAGTTTTTCATAGATTTAGTACAAATGTAAGGAATTTACACAATCAAAGGGTATTGAATATTTGTTTGAAGAATGAACGAACGAAAATTTGCTAACACTGGCCGAGTCGCACCCTTTAGAACACAGGACGGGCCAACAGGTAATAGTTTTAAAATGGCGCATCCAAAGAAGGGGGATGGCCCAAACAAGGGTATTACTTTAGATTAAGTACATCCAAAAAAGGGTGTTTTTTGTTTAATTATATGTTTTTTGGGGTGTAGATAAAGAATCTGAAATCCGTTTTTGGCGGTCGGCATCGGAAAACGGATTTTTATATATGCCGATTTTTATATATTTTCTAAGATAAAATGCAAGTTAAATCTTGGCCCCAATATCCGTGGATTTATAGCGTTTTTAACTTAGCCTCGGTGACCCATACTCTTGCAACCACGACATTGCAGGCAACCACGACATTGCAACCACGCACAGGTTAGGTTAGATTTTTTCGCCGATTTTGCCGATTTTTGCCCGATTTTTTTTGACGAATTAGAGCCTCGGGGAAAAAAATCGGTTTTCCGATGCCGACCGCCAAAAACGGATTTCAGATTCTTTATCTACACCCCAAAAAACATATAATAAAAAACACCATTTTTTTTGGATGCACTTAATCTAAAGTATTACCCAAACAAGTTTAATTTTGCAAGTTGCTAAAATCAAAAGCCTCTGTAGGCTGCAGTAAACGAATCAAATTGGGTTGCGAGCGTGGTCCGATTTTCAACTTTTGGCGTGATCTTCGATGACGCAGTCGTGACGTAGGGCACAGAAGGTAAGAATAACGGGTTGGTCAAAGAACGTCCATTGCTGATACCCAGACCCGACTGGAGAAGAAATCAATAAACTATTAAGTTAAGGCGAAGAGGTGAATTGTATTGCTCAGGCTATTGTGAATTGTATTGCTATTGCTCGGCCTATCAAGATTCAAGTACTGACCTGAGGTTTTAATTCCCAGTGATTAAACTTTATGAAGGTTACAATGAATGAAGGATTAACTTTAGAAACTTAGAGGAAATCAGTTAGAGGAGTAGGAAGTTGGACGGAAAGGATAGTAAGAATAGCTAGAGGTTTAACTTTGCTCGAAAGAAGAAGAAAGACTTAAATTCGGATTGCACAATGAACCACAGTTGTATCAACTGCTTAAGAGGATTGCACTAAACCCATTTCTGAATAGAAAATAAATCATACACTTAATATAATATTTGATATAGATTTTGATAGAATTTATTATAGATTTGATACTTATAGGTATTTAGACTAACAAGGTACAAAGTGATCTAGACTATGTCCTACTTCCTTCAGGGGCAACATAAGCATAGATATTGCGAACAAAACATAACGAAAAGGACACGGCATTGACTCAAACTAAGGAACAGAGAACCAGATTTCAAGGAAGTATGATAGAAATACTTGATGATGCTATGACCGAGGCTTCAGAGTATGTGAATAATTGAATTCTGGCTGAGAGGCCCAGCACCACCACTCGCAACCGTGTAAAAAAAGAATCTGCTTTTTGAGCGTTCCCTGCAGCCGACCTCAACTTCCTCGTCAAGTCAAGTTAAAGTAAGTCGGACTGCGCGCCAGGTATCCACGCTTTCTTATCTCCGAAATAGGGGTAAAGGAAAATGAAAATTGGAAACTTGCTATCGGGGAGAAATTAATAATTTCTCACAGAAATTTCTAACAGTTTAACTATAAATGGATAAAGAGAAATGTATGAGTGAAATTATCTCATGGCTTAGATGAAATTCAACGATAGTTCCACGCAGAAGAAGTCGTATATAAATCTTCCAAATTTTTGTCATACTCATTTTGCTAATTGCTTTGGGCGATTGCGCTCCCGATTGGAAAGCTAGGCGCAGGCCCACCATTACGCAATTCTCATCTTTACGCACAGGTTCGGTACAGAGGTTCTGGTGTAAACTTAACTGGCATCTTCCACTCACCCCATGTAACAGTTCGGATAGATTAATTAATTACACATTTCACCTTTCATATATGGTCAAGTGAAAAATTCGAATTACTTACAGAGACGGAGCTGCGTCTTAAAATTTGTCGTAGCATGAATTCATCAAGGAATAATTTTCGAGCCGTAATCAAATGTCGCCACTCGTGTGATGTTCATACACGTGGCTTTAAGATATATTATATGTTTTAAAACTGGTAAGGGCGTGTTCGCTTTGTTTTTACAGTACAAACTGAATTCAAAACTATACTGAGGAGAACTGCAATTTTGCAACACAACTTCTGAGGACATGAAAACTCTTGAGACACGCGATTTGTCCATTATGAGCTCGCAGCGCACAGTGAAATTCATTAAATAGTCTATCAGAAGTCAACTTAATATTGACTATCGAACCATGAACCACAAAAAAACATTGAACAGTTGACCCAGTGAATCATAAAAACAGTAAATAGTCAACCCAGTAAACCATGAAAACAGTAATTCATTAAACAGTAGATATATAGGCAATCCAGTAATCCATGAAAACAGTAAATGGTGAACTTTTTCATTTTTCTACTGAACAGCTTTGGATTTATTAGTTGGTTGGAGTAATTAGGAAAGTGTTGTAATTACATGCTATGAAAACAATGCTATGCAAAAGTTTGATAGAATATTGTTTTGAAACTTCAATGAGCAAGTGCATGCAACCAACGAAGTAATAATATGATGCCAGACACCTCAGTTAAGAATATATTATTTTAACACAGCCAATATGCTGAGTCGATGAAGAAGTAATTTTACAGCTAACTTTAATAATTGCAAAAGTTTTGTCACGCGCATTTGCCAAGTGAGCTCGCAAGGTGTAGCTTTCAATGCCGCAGTATTCAGTTGATGCTGGAGTGAGAGCTGCTAATGGTCCAGCATTTATTCTTTAATTTACAAGTAAGAGAACATGTTTTCTTGTTTCGCCATTTCTAGACTCATCGTGCAGTAACGAAGAATTGGGAGCTGATAAATGGTTTAAGATGATTTTTAAATTCATTTAAAGGTAAGAGAACCACATCCATCGTAAGTATTCTTTAGATTAACCTGAAATATAGAACAATTATGGCAGGCGTAAGAGAATAATGTAAGATTAAGCTAATTCTAAGAGAATAATCATACTCACTACACTGGCTGTTGTAGGCATACAAATATCAGGCCCGTGTATTAAGCAATACGTACTGCATGCTTGACATTTTTGGTATATCAATCCAATTCATACTAATGTATACAGAACTCAGACTCATAACTCCAATTGAAAGGTCATTCATTAAATTTTCGATTTCTATATAAATCCTTAACATTTGCGCTAAATTTCACATTTATACGATAATAACGCAATATTCTATGATGTTTTAACTACTTACGATCTTAATCGCCATGCCTATAAGGTAGTATGTAATATTGCTGTTTTTATGAGCGTCGTCGTTCTGTGTCATGGACTTGAAGCGATGTTAGAGACAATCAATAGGCTTACTCTATGTATTATTTATAGAATTTGTAGGATTGATTCATTACTGCCATGTACGTTCTAAGGAACATGAGGCAATTTTTTAGTAATCAGCGTTATGCTCGTTTTCCAATCATTTGCGCACATATGAGACATGCACTGGTTATCCAATTTTCAATTTACTACTACGATTTTTGGTATTTTAGTTCATATTCCGTTAGAGTAAATTTGATTCTGATAGCATTTACAATAAATTTCATCGGCATGTAAGGGCTGCACAATATCGAAAAATTAATAATTGATAAGAGAAGAAAGTGAGTGTTAAGTATATTCGTTTGGCGAAGGATTTGAATACATGAGTTTTCATTCAGTTGTCTTTATAAAATCGGTTTCTGCAAACAAACAATACACAAAGGTATAAATGGTTACATAAAATTAGTATTGCACATTAGGTATAATCGAGAAATAAAATAATTTATTTCGAACAATAAGTCAACAACACGATTAAAGTCAAAAATACTAGCTACAAGGTTCTTCAGAATTAAAACACGCTTACCAAACATTTCCTTCTGTTCAGTCCAAAGCCAACACCGCAACTGAAACTATAGATGCTTTTAAAACCGAACTAAAGTAAAATGTCACTGACGCACATGCATCCGGTGAACGAAATGTACAAGAGAAGTGCATTTGAGAACCAGGTATTCAACAGTGAGGAAGGCCTGCACACTTGAAAATACGTGTAAAACATTGCCGTCAAAAAACTCAATTTGATAATTGATTATTAAAAAGCTTAGGTATTATTGGGCCCAGTCTTGCACCTCGATCAGTATAGGAGAAATGAAAACTTAATATTCAGTTATTTACTGAAAAAAACACGCGTTTATAATAAAATTTGGATAACTTTTAAAGTTGCAGCTTAATAGTTGCGGCAAATGTGAGAGGACGTTGCAGGTGTCAGCATAACGTAATAGATGGACTGGTTAGCCAGCCATGAAATCGGCGACCCTACATGATACGTGAATGCAATAGCGAATACATATTTTGATCAAGTCTTACCAACCGAATGACTGAGAATTCTTTCCTTTTTTCCTAGTCAAATTTTCACTCCATTGCGCATCCTAGTCAAAGTGAAGCGACCAATATGACAAGGCAGACTGAATACGATCATCAGTCCAGTAATGCCAACAGCGAAGCAAGGTAGTAAACCTTACGGGCAACAATTACATAAGCAAATTCTCCTTTGACTGAAAGTCTCGTGAAAGGTTAATTTACCCTCTATTTTTATTGATGTTATCCATTTATGTATAAATAACGTTAACTTCACTGAATTCAATAATCAAAAAGATAAAAATATTAAATTGTTCGTAATGTATGAATGATTCATCATTTCCAGTTTTTGTTTATACTTAAAACACCCATTCCGGCACCAAGCACTATATTCGCCATTCGACTTTTGAATTTTGTCTTTTACATTTGCGGTCTATGCCATAGTGCTGGTATTAGCTGCACGTTAATCTCACTAGTAAGCGATAACCAATATTAAAAAAATCTGTTAAAGAAAATTATGTCCATGATCTTCACAATATTAGAATTTCACTGTATATCTACTTGCAAAATTGTAAGTTTTATTTCTTTGAATGTACTTTTTAATTTTAATGAAAGACGCTCATAATTCTCCTCCTGCATTAGATGCGCCTCCCACATAATTCCTTTGAGCGATATCTAATAAATCCGTTTAATACCTGCAATTATTAGTCATCAGTACTAGCATACTTTTATCAGAGTTATAAATTACTTTTTGACATCCGGGATAAGGATGAGTCAAATCATTGTTCGTGTCTTGTATTGTGAGTGTTATGANTGTTTGAGCCTGTCTCTTATACACATCTGTACTGTTGTACTAAGTTCTGCTCGATGATACTAGGTACTGTTGCTTTCTATGCGAGTGTGATAATCAAGCAAAAGCGAATCATCATATCAAATGAGAGTGGCCTATATGAAACAATCTTTCGAGCCCGGTGTCTAGTTTAAGATTCATAAAGCACTAGTTGAGCGCAGTAAAATTTTCCAACCATCTTTACATTTGAAACTGAGCCTTGTGAAAACTTTTGTCAATTCACTTGATCAAGATAGTGCATCATTTAACTAAATATATGTTTTCCAAATTCTCAAAGTACAGACTGGGTAAATTCAAGTCTGGCGCATTTTTTAGGTAACAGATACACGAACTCATGGTGGACACTTAGCTTGGCAACACTCAATTTGAAGAACATGACGAATGCATGCATAAAGAGATGGTTGCGATGGAAAAGCGGTAAACTGAGCACCTAGATAACAACACATTTCTGTTGGAAAGTTGCAAAAGAATGTCCAGAAGCTGTAAACAAGAGAGCATATGAATGCCTAGAGTTTCTTATGCGAAATGACTTAAATTTTGTCCCTAAGTCTATATATAATAAATGTATAAACATAAGAAATGTATCGCTAATTAGCATAAGAACGAGAGCTAACAAAACAGCTTCAACTTGATTTTTGAATTCAGCGTGAAAAACTTAGAAGAAAATGTAAATTTTGTTTTGCCACAGAAAAAAATTTGAAAATGGTTGTTCAGTGTTATATAATGGAAGCTAAGCAACGCCTATAAATTTGACGATAATTCGTTGCTTCTAATCTAGTTGCTATAATTTAAATATTGTCCGTGGTCGATGCCGTATAAAAGACAGTCTCGATTGCATCTTTAATTGTCAACGCTCAATTTATCATTAGATAACTTCCACCTATATAGAGTCAACGTATAATGTATAGAGTGTATTATAGAGTGTATGAGTTCCAGTTTTGACGTTGTGCATAATTATAAGAATTTATCGCCAAGTATATATTTAGATTTCAATTTCACATCTCTGTTTTTAAATAGACGTTGAACATAAAAATATGGAATTACCAAGAAAACAACCCTGCTGTTCTCATTATTCCAGTATATTCAAATGCATACTTTAACTTCTAATTTAAACTTACTGACCATGCTAAACACTTTCCATTTCCACGGCAATAACTATATTGTCTCTAAATATCTCATTGAATTGAAGAATGGGATCCCGAGAGAATTCTAGCTAACGAAAACTTTCAATGATGACTTGCATGTTAGATATCTCACACTTTGGTTTACTTGTTCCCCTTTTGAATTAAATAACTTATATTGATTCTCTGTACAGTTTTAGTCACTTGGCTCACTCGGTTCGATGCTAACGCCCAACAATTATTATGCTAATTGGTTTGAAATTTCAGTGCAAGTTTACGTCTTTCTTTAATCAATGTTTGGCCTTGTTACAGCTGCTGCTATAGCGACGTCGAGGCAGACCTTCGCTTCTAGAAGACTCCACCTGCGTCAGGAAATAATTGGGACGTTGATGAAGTTTCAAATGAAGACAAAAATGACCCGATCGTGCAATTAAATTTAAAATAATAAATAGTTGATCATAAAATGAGCATTTCGTTCTCATTATTTTAACTAAATGTTCTCAACAACAAAGAAGCTCAAAAGATTGTTCTCATAACATAGATCTAACCATAGCGATTCCATCAATAACCGTCCGGTGTATTTACCCCATCAGCCGCAACTTACGTTCAGTCTTAGGAAGCGAACTCAAGGCATCAGTGATAATTAAATGCACCTAAGAACACCTGAAAACAGAAATGGAAGTCAATAAATATTGTCATAACTTCCTGATGTTGCTGGTTGTACTCGGGCGCGTGACAGGAAGCCAAGTCTCCGGATATTTCACCAAAGTGAGTTTTTATTCCAGGATGAATACCCTGCTGATCTTAAGGGGAGCGTTGTGGTAAAAAAATCTGTATTTACTAACCGATTTTTATGAAACTTCATACACATATATAAAACACTAATTAAAGATTTTTTTGTTTGTAGGAATTTTTTTTTAAATGAAGATAAACGTGAAATGCATAGAAAACGGAAAAAGAGGGACTTTTATAAATCTATCGCCTCTTCTGTTTTACTAGCATCAGAGACATATCTTTCGATTCGTAATGCAAATATCTATTGACTCTAGAGGCAATTTTAAACTTTTTTTCTAGAGGACTTTTTCCTCATTTTTCAACTCTACCCTCCCACCCATTCTACCCTAGTTTTTACAATATATTATACAAACAACAGATAAATAAGAAAAAAAGTTTCTATAGCCGATAGGTATTCTTTTGATAAAGCGAATGAAATTTTTCTCAATGTTGTAGCTTGAAAAGAGTATGAGAAGACAGATCTTAAATGCGGCGAAAAATGTCAATTTCAATTGTTCAGGAGAGTCAAATAAGTGAAATGGAGAAGAAATAAATAAGTGAAAGCTAAAAAATTTGCTTGATAATGTACCCACAGCTTTTTTATCTTCTATTTCTCGTATTCCATCATACGCCGCATGACCTATTCTTGTCCAAAAATGAGCCTGAAAACGGGAAATTTTGCTCTTTTCCCCCTAATTACAATGAATTGAGAACTAAAAATTATTTAATAACAAATATTATTTTTCCAATCACGTTTCTAATTGATGATTATTTACCAGATTCATGGCAATGCCGTAGATGAGAAGTGCCTCCTCGATGTTTTCGTCTTGACTGAGTTACGGAGCCTACGGGGAGCTTGCGGCAACTTTTGCCAGCGGACGGAAAACTGTCGTTTCTTCTGCACTCTGAAAAGTGTGTATCTTGTTTATTCTTACCAGTGAATTTATTTCAATAATTACTGCATAGACAATTTACTTTATAAATTTCTACACGATGCATTACCCATACTAAAACCACATCCATGCAGACTAGATGCACACCAAAAATTGCTTAGTTGTCAGGCTTTTTCTAGACTTCAGGCTTTGTTTCTAGAACATCATCTTTATGTCCTAAAAAACTTGAACCATAGTAAGTGGTATAAAGGATTTTGTTGAATATTGTGATAATTATACCGAAATCCTCACTCGCAAATGTTTTCACTTGTTTGTTGTTGGCTGCGTAGGGTACATTTCTCTCAAAGATTTCCTTCATTTCTGATCAGAAGTCGTTATCGACTGTGAACTACTATATCATTTCTGCACAACGAGATACACATCGGCTTCCGCATAATTATAATATATATAATATTTTAGCAAATAAGAGGTCAAAATATGTTATGAGTTATGCGCGAATTGCCAAAATTACCTGAGTTACAACAGAGAATTTAATTTCCATAGTTGAATGTCCGCACCGCCAGTGAAATGATGAATAAATTTGAAGCAATTTTTTTCGAAGAAAATACAGGAAAAGTTTTGTATTTTCTATAATTCTATTTGATTGATTTTCAAAGAAACAAACTATCGAAAATATTAAGTGCTGTGGAGGGTAGTACTTGAAAACCAGAATTATTTACCTATATTTCCTATAAACAAAATCGCATTTTATGTAAAATTTAATACACAACAGATTTGCATTTTGTTTCTATTTATTACTGGTCGGAATAAAGAGGAGTTATTAAAACATGGCAATTACTCATCAGAACGATTTGAAGTTGTAAAAGTTCAAAACGTTTGTTTTTTAGAGTTTATTTTGTTTTACCCATGTAACTTATAATTGCACCTTTACACTGTCAACAGGCAAGAGGCAGTGCGCCCTGTACAGTTCCTTCGTGGCCGTGCGGTGGCAGGGTGATGCTCCGTCTGCAAGCACCACAACTTACGACGCTTGTTACACTTCATGGGGAGACATTAGTGACATCGTAAAGACAAGCTCGACCTTCAAGTACTCCACCGTCTACAACCCAGCCTTTGAGACCAGGGCTACCGATGGATATGCTTGCAACAACCTGAACTACTTTGTGACGGACTCTCTGCCATCCAGCTTCACACAAATTGACCTGGAACAAGTCACACGAGTTAAAACACTTATCTTTGCTACCGCAGCTACTGCATGGAACATCAATGTGGATGTGTTCCTCAGCAACACAAGTGATTATTCCATCGGTCAGATAATTGGGCGCGTAACAGGCAACCCGCCACAATGGTCGACGATAACTGTCGACACCAACACAAGCGTGGCAGGACAGTACATCACGTTCTTCTCGGCTCCAGCTGTTTACCATGGCTTCGCCGATGTGCAAGTTATTCCTCTGCCTTGAGTCTCCTCTGCCCGGTCCACGGAGGGAGGGCAAAATGAATAAGGAATTTCATTAGTAACTCTACGTACAGTTATTACGTACACTGACCTCCGATTTTTGCGGTTATCGAAACTGCTTATCAAATGATTTTGAATTAAGAAATTCGGCTTAGCGTTAAAAATTTGTTGCTTTTCTAAAAAACGCACATTACGACCAAATAAGTGAAAGTTGAGTGGTTCTACGACCCAAGTAAACTATACTTTTTACCATAATTTTTTGCACGTGTGGGTGAAAATTCCCGAAAATTTCTGAGTACAATACTAGCACTTGTGGGTAAAAATTTCTCATGATTTCTGGAACTTATGAGGGAAAATTCATGTCACTTGGTGACATTTGAAGACAATTTAAATAAATGGCAATTGAGTATGTCGATTGCGTAGATTTTATTGAAACATCATTTTAATTTCAATATCTTCAAATCACACGCATAAGCTAATTTTTTCCAGTTTTGTTAGGAATCCAGTGAATGGAAATAAAAATTTACTGGTGCACTCAGCGTCAACGGAAAGAAACTATAAGCTTTTGTTTATCACGCAGAGCACGAATGACACTTAGCCAGAAGCTTTTGAGTCCTGTCGGATTACTGTTCTTCTGGCAGCACTGTAGCCCTATTTTGCCTAACTGACATGGCTTTGCATGACTTCAAGTCTGCAATGAAAGGCACAAGTGTAATTTTAGCTATAATTTTTAACGTAAAATTCGTTGTAGGAGACAACTTCATGTACGCATGATAAGTGTCGCTTGGAGTAATTTAATACATGCTTTAAGGAAAACATAGAATGTTATGCATGCAAATTTTGTTTTATCTTTCAATAATCATGAGAAGAAAGGTAGCATAAATTTTACAGGATGTAAATTAGCATCGGCATTCAGTTCGCCTCTGCACTCTCGACACCTAACACGAGAAATAATTTATTGATAATGAGAAATTATGACACTTCATTAAATCTGTTGGAAACGTTTTACGTATCAGAGGCCGACCACATTCTAAATGGAAGTGGAATGGTCTCATAATGCTGAACGCCAAATGGGAATCGAAATTGGCGTATAAACGACCATGAGGTGTCAAAGTGGAGTGATAGATGAGCGAATAAGAGGTCAAATGCGGATGACTGGAATGGAGGCGAATACTTCCTACCGTTGGCTCGAAATGGGTAACAACTTTTGCTCAAACTCAGCTTTCATGTTAATTTCTCATGCCAGCGAAACATATTCTTCGAATTTAAAACCTTAAAAGTCTTGGGCCAGATTACCACACGTCCACGAAATCGAGCCTTTCAATTTCTTTGCTTTGCAACATTGGGGCGAGAAGTTTGCACTTGTACTGTCACTCTTCAGTCTTAATTTACACCTGCACAACACATTTAAACTCTTAATCAAAATGGTGGTCGTATGTGGGAACTCAACCACTTTATTTAGACAATTAAAATTACAGGATATTTTAATGTTTAACCTATAATTGCAGTGTTGTTTGATTTAGCATTATTTGTAGTTGTAAGTTCCGCTCTAGGTGTGCGTTTTAGGTATAACTATAGCTATGCACCTGGCAGGTTGATCTTTTTAATGCTTGGCGAACACGTGTGTAAGCAAAATCATGGGTGTCCTTATGCTCAGGATTCAATGAAGTCTTGAGCCCATTAAAGGGTTTAATTAGATGGCAAAAGATGGATGAAAAAAGATATGGCAGATCCTGGAACGAAAGCAATTCGGAGGCTGACCATCAACCATGAAAATAGGCTGCTCTCGAATGCTGAAGCAACATATAAATCGTACCACATATTTCTAGCAAGTTCGATTGTTCTCGGCAAATATGACTATCAAACTTACTAA
Source organism: Hyalella azteca (assembly GCF_000764305.2). Lineage (NCBI taxonomy): Eukaryota > Metazoa > Arthropoda > Malacostraca > Amphipoda > Hyalellidae > Hyalella > Hyalella azteca. The sequence goes on along the minus strand of NW_025939003.1, from coordinate 9,254 downwards.
ACATAAGTGTATTTTTCCTATTAACATTTAATTCAATAGACTAGAGACTTAACGCGAAGGAACCTCTTCTTTGCAATCTGATGTTGTGTTTGTGCATTCAAATACTGGACAAGTACCTTAAACTAATCATTTCTGTTTACGGACGACGTTGCCGTGTGCGACTGACGTGGTCGAAAAAATTAAACTTGCTACAGAAATTAAACATTGCGTCAGAAGGCGTCTCGTACACTAGAATATCGAGCATGAAGTCTCCACCCATGCTTCCTACTTCTATCATCTTGCCACGTCAAGAACCTCTTTAATATTGGGCTGTTATAAATACTTGGATGACATCAGGGCAACCCATCGCACAGTTTTAATTAAACTTGTTATATTGACACAGAAAAGGAAGATATAGGAATTAGTTCAATATTTCGTGTATTGTCTGTATGCATTTGTGAGCACTGTTGAAAATATCTCAGTTAAATATAGGCGCCGGCAATATGCTCATGTTTGAGCTCTAAAAATGTTTGAGCCGATCACGTTGCAGGTCTCGGCCGGTGCAGCCGCTCTTTTGCAGGAAAGAGTGTGTGAAATTTTTCCCTCCATTGAAACTTTAAATTTTAGCTTGGAAATTTCAATTGGTTCGTGTATCATTATTTCATTTCAAGTCGTATGTAAGGTGTCGTTTTCAGATCTGACGTTTAGGTAGGGGCTCGATTTAGCTATAGTGGTGAGTTCATTCTTTTAATGGTGAGTTTACTGACACACATTAATGGTGTTAAATGTCACATTGTTAATCTTAATTAGTCACCGTTTTCTGCCATCGCAGCCGCAGGATTTCCATCACATTTTCTTGTTCACGGTTTATTTTTACGATTGTGTGAATTGGACTGTTATTCTTTATTTTTATTCCCGCTCTGTAATTATGCATACTATGGTATTCCAAGACCACTTAATCACAGTACTTACATTAATCCCTTAATAGAGTTATTTAGTCGAACAAATCACTGGTATAGTCAATTTTATTCTAGAACGTGGTGTCTTAAATTAAGTGTGAATTTTACATTTACATATTTTTCTACTTTTCCAACATCAATTCCTTTACAATCCTTTTCATTTCCCGTCTAGAGAACCTACTTTCCCTGATTTCTTTTGCATTTCAAATTTCCCAGTTTGGCCATTTTTGCTAAGACGCACCATAATACTCGGGTTGTAAAATTTGTATCCATCCATATATTCAGGTGATAACTTTTTGCGTAGATTTATCTTACTAAATGTTATAGAGAGAATCAATCTGTCAATTATTGAATGAATTATTTTCCTGCCTTAATGTATGCCACGAAGTTGAGCACCTTTCAATTTCGTTGGGTTACAACATTGGGGAGAGGAGTTTGCACTTGTACCGTCACTCTTCAGTCTGAGTTAATTTACACCTGCACAACACATTTACACTCATAATCAAAATGGTGGCCGTATGTAGGAACTCAACCACTTTATTTAGACAATTAAAATTAGAGGATATTGTAATGTTTTACCTATAATTGCAGTGTTGTCTGATTTAGCATTATTTGTAGTTGTAAGTTTCGCTCTAGGTGTGCGTTTTTGGTATAACTAAAGCTATGCACCTGGTAGGTTGATCTTTTCAACGATTGGCGAACACGTATGCGAACTAAATCGAGAGCGGCCTCAGCTCCGGATTCAATGAAGTCTTGAGCCCATTAAAGGGTTTAAATTAGATGGTAAAAGATGGATGAAAAAAGGCATGGCTGATCCTGGAACGAAAGCAATTCAGAGACTGACCATCGTGACCATGAAAATAACAAAAAGTGTATTTTTTCGTATTAACATTCAATTCAATAGACTAGAGAGTCAACGCGAAATAATATCAGCATAATATCTTTAAATATATTTACTCAACTAATGTAATTTAAAGGCATTGAAACGTCATTCCTGAATCAATCTCACGACTTCCTACTACCTTTTCCTTGCAATCTGACGTTATGTTTTTTTTTTCATTCGAATACTGGACTCGTACCTTAAACTAATCATTTCTGTTTACGAAAGACGTGGCCTTGTTCGATTAACGTGGTCGAAAAAATGAAACTTGCTACAGAAATGTAACGCTGCGTCAGAAGGCGTTGTTCTGGGCCGTTATTCTGTATTTTTATTTACGCTCTGTCATTATGCATACTATGGTATTCTAGCCAGATTACTTAATCCAAGCACTTAATCGAATCACTTAATAGAGATATTTAATCGAACAAATCACTAGTATAATCAATTTTATTCTAGAGTGTGGTGTCTTGAATTAGATGAGACCTTTAATTCTACATCTTTTTCTACTCTTCCAACATCAATTCCCTTACATCTTTTCTATTTCCCGTCTAATTACCTACTTTTCCTGATTTCTTCTGCATTCCAAATTTACCAGCTTGGCAATTTTTAAGAGGACCATAATACTCTGGTCGTAAAATTCGTCTCCAAATATATATTCTGGTGATAACTTGTTGCAAATTTATCTTACTAAATGCTGTAGAAAGAATCAATCTGTCAATTATTGAATGAAGTATTTTTCTGCTTTACTGTATTCTATTAAGAGCCTGATGCTCTACAACGTTGAAGACTTTTCTTGATCGTTACTTGCGATGATCGTCGCTTTATCTGAAGGCTTATAAATCGTACATAATTGTTCGTTTATGATTTGTCGATGATCTTTTACTTGGCTCACCAGTAACACAGACTGTGATCGAATTGCGGGATGTTTCATAACCAATATGACAACAAAACCGCCTCTGTATTCGAGGCAATAAAACACCAACGATGAAAACTATAAAGCATGTGAATGTCGCATGTGTGTTTAATCACTATTGCATGATATCTTCCATTTTTTATATTATCACTAATATAAAGTTGATTTAAGCTATTATCAATTATTGTTAACTAGTGAATTCGAACTTGCATGTAAATTTTCAGTTTTCCTTATTGGTTCTGCCATGACGTCATCCGTCTAGCTGCAGTGGTAGTCTCTGGCTGAGCGAAAAATAGAGAAAACGGCGTACAAACTATAGTGAAAACGGCGAACGAACGTTTCGAAATTATTCGTTTAACTGCATTGAGCGTGTTAGCCAGGTGAGATGTCTGAAACTAACGCACCGATTTGTTTCAGTGTGTATTCTATTAAGAGCCTGTGGCTCTACAACGTTGAAGACTTTTCTTGATCGTTACTTGCGATGATCGTCGCTTTATCTGAAGGCTTATAAATCGTACATAATTGTTCGTTTATGATATACGTAATTGAAATCGTATTCTTCGTACCCCAGTATACAATTAGTTGGATGACCACTCAATCTGAATTTGAAGACCAGGCTCCCAAGAATTAACAGAATGCACCAATTTGAATAAATATCATTCGATCTATTTCTTAATTTATTTTGTCCTTGTTTGTGCGCCAATCTAAATTCCTCACAAATATGAGGTGTAACAAGCGTCGTATGATACACCTACAGCGCACGGCCACATAAGCACTATACAGAGCGCACTCGGATGTGCCTGTTCCCATGCGTGGTAAATAAGTGCAACAATTAGTTTATGGCTAAAAACAAACGGATAGTAAAACACAAAGGTTTCATTTACTCAGAAGACGCCAATGGATTCGCTTAGAGTAGTAAATTACTATTTATGTTAATAATCGTGAATCCACCTCACATGTTATGTTCATAAATAGGGATCAAAATGAATACAAATATTCCTCTTGTGTGGAAAATCTCTCTACAAGGAAAAATGTACTTACCTGGGATAGACGGTAATGGATCGAATTTTCAAAGAACATGCATTTGTATGTGCAGTAAAAATACAAAAAAAACTAATACCTCTTTTAGCGAATCTCATTCAAAACTTTAGATACTATGATAAATCAAAAGTTGGTAATATTTTCACCTGAAATGCGTTTCGTAGTGTTCAGCATTTGATTCAGGGCGCTGATATTCTCGTACGATAAAAAATTCAATTCTGTATAATAACTCACATAATTTGGACAATTTGCGCGCACCTCATAGGATCTAAAACGAATAAAGTGAACATTTATTTCGCCAGAGATGATGTTTGTCTTTCTTGCGCATTAATTTAATAGTTTCTACTCGATTATAATACATTGATAATTAAATAAAAGAAGACATTCAGAGAGTAATAGCCTATATACGACAACTGCTAGTAAGAATATTCGGGTCTGAGAATTAGATTTCATTGTCGAAATACCAAACAATTTCCTTCATGCCATGTAATGAATGCTAAACGAACAGCTTCATAAAATTTTTAAAAATATAGTTGCGAGTATGCTTTTACACTCGCTGAGCAATTTGAGAAGTGCTGGCCTCTATTGCATGGGCATGAATGTAATTTTAGTGCCGGTTAAATGATCCTTCGTAAACTAGCTATTCAAAGTTAACCATCAAAGCGTTAAGTATTCTAATAAATTACGAGTATATTAGCATGAATATCGAAATGAGTTGCTTACTTTTGAGGGTGCAGAAGAAGCGACAGTTGTTATTTTGCATGCACATGAGGCTGCAGGCGCCACGTAGACCCAGAAACTTGGTTGAGGCAGGCACTTGCAGCGCCAGACGACAGTTATTATCAATGGTATTCCCAAGTACCTGATGGATGGTGAGCGGTTCATCAATAATTAGGAAAGCGATAGAATTCGTATCGTCCATTAAAAAATCAGTGTCAGTTTCTTACTCTTCATTAAATGACATTTCAGTTATGGATGTTGTCGAGGTAAGGTCGAAGGCCTATAATTCGTCGAGAAGTTGTAAATTGATGGAAAACTCGTAAATTGCTAGAAAATGTCACTGATGAAAGCAAAATGTAAGAGCTATTGCTAACGCAATAGATTCATGCAACTATACAGGGTCATCAATATTTAGCGTTACAACATTGAGTGGTTAGAACTATGAAATGAAACACAATTGTGAATATTTGAAAATTGTATTTATGTAGGCAGAGGTTTAGAGATACAATTCCCACAATTTCATTCAATATGTCCACCATCTGCATCAATAACGAGTAGTAGACGCTAAGCCTTGCTCTCAAGGTATGACCAGATCCCAAAATCCAGAGGATTCAGATCGGGAGACTATGGGGGCCATAGTCCTGCTGGAACGACCAGAGGCGTTTTTTGAAGTGCTTTCGTGCCCAGGGCAACAATGCACCAACAAGGATGGCATCTCGATAGTTCTTCTGATTCAATTTCACCCCTTTGTCAACAAAAAAGAGGGGACTCCTTGAGGACTCTGTGACGGCTGCCCAGACCATCACTGAGGTCGGGCATTGCTTCCTAGTCACCACACGGGATCCTTCGTCCCATTCTTCGACCAAATTCGATCATTTTGGGAGTTGAAGTAGTGTTCAACATCGAATATCTTCTCATCACTGAAAACGAGGTCTGGAAACGTGCCATCATGAATGCGGGAAATAAGAATCTGGGATCTTTGGAGGCATTTGTCAACAACTTGAGCAGACAGTTGCTGTTTTTTGACATGCTTGAATGGGGGACAACTTTAGGTCCTTCCGGAGAACAGTCGACAGTGTTCCATACGACACATTTGACTGTTTTGCGAATGTATTGATTTTGAAAAAACAATGTAACGCTAAATATTGATGACCCAGTAAATACCTTTTATTCGATTCATGCGTTCATAAAACTATTAATAACCATGAACTAATGATGCCTCCAGGTGATAACACCCATTTTACATGGGTTATCAGTAAATTTCTTCCTAAATCACGGCAGTCAATTCACATCATGATGAAATAGCAAGAATTTTAGAAAATACAACAAAAACTACTTATTTAGTAACAGGCTTATCAGGAATACCTAATCATTTCTCACCTTAGAGAAAAGGTTGGAAAAAAAAGGACCAGTAGTGTGCTCGAGCATCACCAGCAACATTAGGAATTTAAAAAAAATATGCTCACTTTCGACTTTGTTTTTAGATATTCTTCAGTAGAGTACCTATGCTTCGACAGAAAGTAGCTATATAACTTCTTATTGACGGATCATATATGCAGAAGTGATATTTATTGTGGGAATCGGCAATCCAGGGAATCGATTAGTTCAGATCTTTAACTAAAAAAATCTATCGAGCTTCTTAGTTGGTAGGACCAATGATCAATGGTGATGATAAGCGAGAGATTTTAAGTTTCTTATCTCCGGTTTGGTTTCTAATAGAGAATTTCTCGAACACAGGATTTCTTTCTTGACTCGAAGCCTCTTGGACGCAATCGCAGGTCTTCTAGAAGAGGAGGTCGGCTGTGGCGTCGGTGAAGCAACCTCCGTAAACCCGACCAGACATTGACTGTCGAAAGTCTTACAAGTGTACCGAACCTTCACGCGACACATATTAAATTTGTAGGGCATTGACCAAAGTTATTAAAGTACTGAGAACAGTACTTAGAATTAATTTAAAATTCGATAAAGCTGGTACACGTGTTTTTGAACTACATATGTAATTAAGTAGGGGTATGCATCAAAATTTTGATGTCCTGCACGCAAATTATAATTTATAGTTTAGTTCAAATTTACTTCTACAAAATCTATACATATTCCACTGATCCTTTTAATAAGAAGTCAAGATACAATTTAAATCTTGCTTTGAACTCGAAAACGATTTCAAAGATCTGCAAATCAGTTAGATGGTAAAAGACGAAAATTTCATCTATTGGTATATAGGAATGTACATTTTGGATAAAATCGTTAATTATGTATTAAAACCATAATGAGAGAATGACGTTGTATATTAGTCCATTCCCATCATGTAGGTACTTGAGTCAGGTAAGGTTATTTTTTGGATTTTTCAGAATTTTACTATCCACATCCGCAGATGTGCAGCAATGATAACTTGCTGTCCGATTATAAACTTGGTCTTTTTTTTTTTTTTTTTGTCCGCTTTCTGAGGACTTGGTTCTTCACCACTCGCCTCACGTCTGGACAGGCAGTAGGGGTTTGGCTGACAAACATGAGGGCAAAGGCCTCGGTAAGTTTGTAGATCTAAGATGTTGTTATGTTAGTACATTCAAACTACTTGTTCCCGAAATTAGTGCTACATGTATGTTAGTAATCCTTACCTAACTGGAGGGCCTACCCAGACAGAGAGCCAGGGCCGGATGGTCCTGCCTGGGATAGCGCAGCCTGGTGCATCATATTTATTAGGAACGGGGGGAAATAAGTAATGTGATCAAGCCCTGCTGATGCTAATCTTCTAAGCCACTTGACTGCTACCATTATTGTCAAAACACAACAGAGGAGCCTCCTGTCTGGGGTATTTTGTACACATTTTGAAAAGGTCCTGCACAGCCTTACAGGAGTCACATTTACACTTAGTCATGTGAAGGGGAGGATCCTGCCAAGACTGTCATGCTTCAAATGCATCAAAGGGGTGGTTGAGGACCATTAGATTAGTGATTAGCTGCAACTACATTTCTTTCAAAAGCCCAGTATGATGAAGGTATTTAGTAGCGGAACTGACGATTGCAAACTGAACAGGAAGGGGGGAAATCCCCAACTCCACACAAATTTTGGGCTGTTGTAAAGACTCCAAGTTCATGGAGGGTTTCCTGCAGCTCAGTCCGAGCCATAGCATAAAATGGGCATTGTAGTAGAAAGTGCACTATTGAGTCTATTTCCCACACTGACAAAGGTTAGTCTCAGCTAACTTGAAGCGATGTAAATGTTGCCTCACTTCAATATGTCCAATTCGCAATCTGGCTAATGCTGCTTCTACTATTCTGAGCTTACATGATGACCATGGTCAATACAGCGCATGACCTTTAATTGACATCACATGTATTCCCTTATCTGAACTTTCAACTTCCTGATGCCAACTGTTGTCCCAGAATCTCATAAGTGATGTCCTAACTTCTCTCACCATATCTTCCTTGTACACCCCTGCTTCCAGAGTGATATTGCTCAGGCTGTGTCCTGCCTTTGCTGCCAGGTCTGCCAGCTTATTCTCTTCTATGTTCTTATAGCCTGGAATAAACTGAATTTTCATGGGAAATGATTGGCTTATGCATGAATCAAACTATGAATCTCAAAGACACAGGGGACATAAGAATCAGGCCGTAATGTTTGGATCAATAGCAAACTGGACATGGAGTCAGAATATATTACTGCACCGGGACAGCTACGAAGATTGCAAAGGAGGAACTGTAAGGCTTTAACAATTGCAAATAGCTCACACCATAATTTGTTTGTTTGACGAGGGAGCCTAAAATTAGTAATCTGAGTGGTGTCAGCGTTACGAACAACCACTGCTGCAGCGGCTGATATTTCAGGCTGAGTGAACTTTGACCCATCTGTAAAAATCTCTAGATAATCTGCGTATTTAGTAACTTGGAGGTCACTAAAAACAGCTTGGGCCATTTGTTTTGAGATTTCTCCCACGGGCATAGCAATAATGTCTGTGCAAATCATGGAGGAATTGGGGACACCAGTGGAGCAGCATTGACTGCTGAGAGTTCGACTTCTAGCGTACTGGAATACACTGGGGTTCTATATACCAGAGGAGGCACCAGGATTTTACCTGCCCATGGACTTGTTCCTGCAGCTATATTAGCATACAGAAGCTCATCTGCCACGCTATATGACGAGGCAATTCTGATAAGTGTTAACTGAGCATCCACGAGAGCAGGTTGTGTGGTGCCTAAGAGCTCTTCGATTGCTTGTTGTTTGCTCTGTAGCCTTGCACGTGCGTTGCTCCCATTCTCTCGTCTCGTTCTTGCTGACGCGGCGATTTTATTATTGACACGTCTTTCTACTGAGTGTGCTCGTTATTCTTTTGCGGCGTGCCACTTGCTTAACTAGTTGCACGTAGTATTCGATCTAGCATAAGCGTAATTTTGATTATAGCCACAGCAGCCGTTCCGTCTTGGTTTTCGCCTAACCTCATGGAAACAGCCGAGGGATGGTGGATAGAGGACGCGGGTGCCCGAGTTGCTCGACTGTTAACAACAGGAAGAGGACAGTTAGTTGTTCTTCATGTGAGGGATGTTACCATCTCTCATGCGTAGGGCTGACTAGAGCGCAGGCAGACACCTTCGGGCGTTGGCTGTGCCCGGGTTGCTTGGGTAGAGCCAGTGTCGGTACAGCAGAGAGACCTGTAGATTTCGACTTCTTGGGGTACGTTTCTCGGTGTTGTGCCAATGGTAGAGCACTGAAAAGGGTGCCTCGGGGAGCTGTGGTCTGCGCAGCGGATGCTCTGCAGAAACTGCTG
>NW_025939002.1:40996-48232 GCF_000764305.2 Hyalella azteca | reverse complement strand
CTGTTTATTTCGATATAATGTTAGGTCTTGTTTAGGTTTTATGTCTGTCTTTGAATTTTGACTTTTAAAGTGATTTTATTCATTTTTAGGTTAGTCGAACTGATGATGGAGCTGGACTCCGAAACGTTTTCAATATCGATATGGTGAATTTTCTTGGCGTTTTCTTTGCTTTTAAATTCCTTGGCATTTATCTTCACATGCATAGATGATAGGTCCTGCATTCCTGCCCAGTGCCCATCATGCATAATGGCAAACCGTTTTTTAGAATCTTAATTTTTAATTTTCTCATTCACCCAAGCTTCAAATATATATCTTATCACTCATTCTTATGTATGACATTGCTGGTATGATCCATAATACTTTGATGGTGATTGGTGACACTGACAGATGGTCTACTGAAAGGACTGGGGCTGCATGGTGCAATTCTATAGGTTATTTAAAAGAACCTGGTCTTATGACATTTTGAACCCATCACGCTTCTTAACGGACTGAGCATCCCACCGCACAACACACCTTCCCCAGCAAAAGCTTCTTTACTTCCAAAGAAAGGGGCAATTTCACTGTCAGCTCAGCTGATAGCTGCACTGGGTGTGGGTGGGCCTTATTTGAATTTGAATGCATGCATAGATTTGAAATCCTATTCCATATTATACAAGTCCTAAAGAGCCTAAATTTTTAATATGCATATAAAAAAATTACGTTTATGCAGGGATTATAATGCTGTTACCATTAAAAAACTTTGAATTATCTCTGATGCAAGAAATACTTGCTTAAACAATTTTATTTTCAATAAAAGCGACTGGATGCAAGCCTTGGTTTGCAAAAACTGAGATAGTTCGCAAGTTGTAAGAACAGTAAATTCAATCCAGGGTGCAGAGGGTGGATGCAGCATTGCCAATATATGGGTTTTTAAGCCTAAAGCGTCGCCAACCATTTTCAAGATGCGTCACCAGGTCATTTTTAATGAAAAGCTATTTACGCTGAGTAATAAAAAACTATTTACAAGCCACAAACTTATTTACAAGGTTGCATGCATGTGTTACCCCAAATAACTAATTTTACCTTAAAAACAGTCTGATTGTACAGCAAGTGTCAACTGAACATGTGATAATGCAGTCTGACCACTCCAATGTGACCGCAACTACGTAATTGTAAACTTGATGTTTACATTTTTTTGGCGGGAACTCATCGCAACTGATTTCCGGACAAGCTTCATTGCATCCTGATCCATCCAACACACTGGAAACCTTACTTTTTTCTAAATAGTTGGCCGAAGACTGACAATTATATTAAATGCAAGAATTTCAATCTAAATGTGTCAGCAAGATCTTCTGAAGGCATAAATTTTGCTACTGAAGCATCACCAAAAATCTTGCAATATTCATCCACTCCGTGCACAGTGGATTTCAATTGACGTTCATTTCTAAAGTAAAATTTATTTAGCCAGTATTTCTTGCATCAGAGATACTTTTAAGTATTTCAATGCTAACAGTATAAAATCCATGCAGAAACGTAAACATTTAAAAAGTTTTAGGCCAAAATTTCAGCTCCTAGTCCAAAGAACTGAAACCAATTTCAAATCAAAAATGACCAATGAATCATGCTTCTGGGAGCTTCTGTCACAGCTGATTACAGTTGCAGTGCATTTTTACTAAGGGATAGCCCAAGTTGCCAATACGTATTTAGTTAAGTCTTCGATTGGTACAAAACTTACAAAATAACCTTGAATTATTGATTGCTAATTTCTTGCATTAGGTAAATGTTTATGATGCAAATTAATCATAGAAGTTGTATCTCCATAATTCCATGTTGAATTAAAATTACCCATAGTAGGTTCACATGCAGATGCCAGCGCCAGCAGCGGCGATCAAATGAACTACTTTGTTTAGTATGACCTTATGTTGAGTTTGGGACTCCCTAGTCCCCAGTCATGCTGATGCGCCGCCTTCGTTGTCCTCCGTCTCCAAGTCGTCGTCGGATATAACATTGGACGTGTTCTGTCTATTTACCCTCCTTTGGGCCAGCTGATGCAAGATGCTGTTGACTAATAATATATTAATATCGTATTCTGTTTAGGTCCGGTCTCTTGAAGTGTTCCAGCTACATATTTTCCATTACTAATTATTTAAAATTAAATGTATTAACTTGTGGTGCAGTAAGATATTGAATTGTTTGAATTCAAAACAAAGATGTGCGCCTGCATTCAGATGCCAATAAAATAGTATTCTGCTTAGGCACGGTCTCTCAAAATGTTCCAGCAACATATTTTTCATTACTAATCATTTACATTTATTTATTTGTGGTGCAGCAAAATATTGCATTGTTTGACATCACAGTCAATGTACCACGTGTTCTTATTGTTCTTGTGTTGTTGTGTGACCAGGGTTGGCAATGATTGAATCAAAATGATTAAATCATGTAATTAAGTCACTTGATTTTTTTATAAAAAATCATGATTTATTTGATTTTTTCGATTTTTTTTTTATTTTTTCATATATTTAAATATATTGAGTGGCAGTCTTTAATTTATATTGAGGTATTGTTATTCATGGTTTAGTATAAATGTACTATGAATGACAAATTGTTATTTGTTATATATTGATTACAATATACACTTTAAATGTGTTAGCTAGCTTGTACAGGGTGGGGCAGAACTGATTTAACAGTTTTGAGGCAAAATAAAAGAGTAATGGATGTACATAAAGAACAAAGTTTATTTTCCTCAATATTATCATAACATACCATTTAAAATACTTATGTTTTGAAAACAATATCAGGAAGATGGGGTTTGGTAGTTGCATCACACTGTTGGAGTCATTCTCGGAAGTTTTCTATAGCATGTTCACACATATGGCGAGGTATGGCTATAACCTCTGCTGCAATAATCCGTTCCCTTAGCTGTGGTAGGGTGTGAGGGCGACTTCTGAACACCCTTTCTTTTAGATGTCCCCAAAGAAAGAAATCGCAAATGCTCATATCAGGTGACCTTGCAGGCCACTGGAAATCACCCCTCAGAGTCTGGGAACATGCATTTCAAAACATTGAGTGATATTCGGGCTGTGTGAGCTGTAGCCCCATCCTGCTGGAACCACACGTCTCCCAATGCTTCATTTTCAACAATGTTTTTGTCCATCATGGGCTGCAAGAAATTTTGCAACATTGCAGCATAGCGATTGGAATTCACTGTTACGGTTACTCCCTACTCTGAGAACGACTCCAACAGTGTGTTGCTGCTAATGGCCCCCATCTTCCAGATATTGTTTTCAAAAGATAAGTAGGTATTCTAAATGATATGTTATGCTAACCTCTAGGAAAATGAACTTTCTTCTTTATGTACCTCCATTACTCTTTTATTTTCCCTTGAAACTGCTCAATCGGTTCTCCCCCACCCTGTATATTGAGAGGTTGAGATTGTATTGACCTTTTAGGCAATTAGAAAGATTTTCCACTCAAATATGAGTATTCTAATTGAAATATTTAATTTCAATCTTTAAATATGTGAATTTAAAACTAGAAACAAGACAATTACAATTATAAGACTATATATAAAATAATTAGATTCAGTGAATGGATATAAAATATTTGAATTGTGCACATGTTTATTTCAAACAGTATTAGATTTCCTCATAACTCAAGTCTCATTTCAAGTCGTATGAGGTTTGTTTGGTTATCGTTCAGTTTATGTTTTGTATTGGTTTATTGGTCTGAATTAAATGGGAACAGTGCAGTCAGTCACTCAGTCACTAGGTACTACTAGTAGGTGTGTATAGAGGTAGAGTCTGGTAGATTTATAGGACATAAAACTAGTAGATCTATTGATAGTGCTGTGCACTGTGCTATCAGCTTCCTATCTGTTATGTGACTCTTCAATGTCTAGAAGATCTGCATTCCTGAAGTGTTTTTGTATATTGAAGCCAATTAAATGGTCAATATTTAGCTCATTACCTTGCTCCATACAAACTTTACAAAGCTAATGAATAGACTTATCAATAATTGTTTACCCTAAAATCCCTAAGTGGTAAACACCACCTTGGCCTGTTGGCCATTATTGAAGGCAATAAGTGCCCTTTTTAGCCATCCATTATGATCCATATACTGTTATTGTTAGTAGGCTAATTGCAACATAAAAAATAACACTTCAAAAAGACAAAAAAGTTGAAAAAATAAAAAAAATCAAATAAATAAAAAAAATCATGAAAAAAAAAATCATTGATTTTTTATTTTTTTTATTTAAATAAAATCAAAAAAATCACCAACCCTGTGTGTGACGTCACTGCAGGCCCACCCAGCCAGAGCCAGCTGTATGTAAACAAAGCCACAGCAGTGAAGATGGAAGCGGTTTTGCATTGCAATCAATGGTTGTTTGTGAATAATAATTTTGATTGTGATATTGTAACATATTTCCGATTGTGAAATAATTTTTATTGTGATATTGACACCTGACAGTAGTGTCAACATTTGAACATCAAAGTTCTAACAACATGAGTTACGAGGTAAATGTGAAAAGACTGAGCAGAGCTGGTAGCATGGCTGAGGCTTAACCAATGTCATTGTCATTTTTTTCGTCATTGATATCATTCTGGAACCAACATAAGTAACTAAGGAATTTGCCAGTTCAAATATTTATTGATTTATTTATATCAATTTCGAAACTACATATTTCTAGAGGGAGTTGTGATGAGACCATGGGGTTGAATTGTTGAGTTTAGACCATTGCAACTTGCAAGAGGAGCCCAAGGGCCAAAGGCATGGGGCCTTGCAAAGGGTTAAGACCACTGCATGGCAGTGGACGGCCATAAGGACCTCTCTTCATAGCATTCCATTGGGGGCCGGGGGTCTCATGTTAAGTGTCAAGGGGAGCGTCTGGTGGTAAAAATATCTCGGATATCACTAGACGGATCAATTCAAAATTGGGTATACGTATGTAAAACGTAATTCTGTTTTTTTTTTGTTTGTGTGAATTTTTCAAAAAAATTGAAAGATAACATGAAATTCTTAGAAAACGGCCAAAAAGGGGATACTGGCCAAAAGGGGGCAATACATACAGTATTATACTGTGAACTGTGTCTAGGGTACATTTTATGTCCCAAGTCCAATCAGTTAGGATTCCTGCATAGTATTGAGATTTGGATATAAGTACCTATAGTATATTTAGTACCATAAAATGGGGTAACTTAGACTCCCAGGGTAACTTAGACCACTTTTCGTTTTTTTAACAAAAACCCCCAAAACTTGAAAAACTATTTGACATAGAAAAATTTTGTCAATGGGCAATTAAGGCCTAATATTGAGGCTACGTAACACAATAGAAAGATGTAAAAAGTTTGCATATCTAATAGGTTAAGAAATTTAAAATATGACCCACAAAAGAGAGCTATTATTTAAAGCCTGTCATAGAACCCCCTCCAATTTTTGTATTTTTTGGTAAAATAACTCCAGGTTTTGGTGCATTGTAGTAGAACTCTTCTAGTTACCTACCTATGCAAATGACAAATTTGAGGAAAGTGTCTTAGTTTGCAAATTGGGGGCGCCACCCCCGAATGGGGGAACTTAGACCACCTAATGTCAGCCCTGATGGGGTAACGTAGACTGGCTTGATGATTAATTTAAAATGACCATATATAACATATTTCATGTTTGATATACCTATTGTTTTTTTTATGTTTCAGACTCTACAGAGTCTTATATATGGTAATTTTAACTTAATTTCCAAGCCGGTCAATATTACCTCTTCACGGCTGACATTAGGTGATCTAAGTTCTCCCATTGGAGGGCGGCACCCCCCATTTGCAAACTATGACACTTTCCTCAAATTTGTCATTTGCATATGTAACTAGAAGAGTTCTACTACTATGCACCAAAACCTGGAGTTATTTTACCAGAAATATATCTATTTTAATGCCCAGTCTAAGATACCCCAAGATCTGGGGCAATAAAGACCATCACTTTTTTGAAATTACATAAAAACTATGAGAGGCAGGAGCCAGCAATTTATGGTGAGTAAACCTGGAGTATAGACCTGTATTTTGCATGCTTCAATTTAAGTTTAATTTAGCTGGTTAAAAATGGCATCATTTAAAGAAAAGTAGTCTTAGTTACCCCATTTTATGGTATTTGCTATCAATATTAAAACTATTTTAAATTTTGCAGTAACTATTTGCAGCATACCCTAGTTATATTCATATCAGCCTATATTTAATCTCTATCACTATTTGGAAACAATTAAATCTTTTTTCTTTGACTATTTGCTCCATTATATTTATTAATTATATTAGCATATATTTTATTTTCTGTATTACTTTGTATGTTGCCACTTGTGATTGAAGTTAATACATGCACAATGACAATGGGAGAGTCAGATTCTGACATGCCTAACACTAACAGTGATGACGAGAACATTGTCCCAGAAATGCAAACACAAGATCCTGCTGGCCATAGTGTCAAAGCAGTGAGTTTTTAGACTCTCACTCAAGTTCATTTTTTGATTCCTATATGTAGACCAGTAAATTATCCTTGATACCTGCATTATCATACATAAAAAACTGGTTTAAATCTTGAGTAAATGAGGAAATTAAAAATGAACTGATTCTAAAAAAATCCATAGTTTATCACTATGCTGCTGGCCCTCTCCTGCAATTTTTTTGGATCCAAGCATCTTCAGGTGAAGACATAACTGGCCATCAATGGTTCAACCCAAGCCTAAGATGCTAGAAAACCAAAGAACAACTAGGTCAAGCAGGGACCCATAATCCTAGATGGCACAAACAGCAGATTGGTACAGAATCTGAACAATAATCAGACATCTTAATCAGACCAACCACTTCTCCTGCTATTGCTAACATCAGCCAAGCTCCTTTGCTCCTAGATTACCAGCCAAACAAACACAATATAAATCACTTCCAACCAATGCAACTGGCAAATCTACTGGAAATAACACACTTAAAATTAAGCAACTGTCTCCTGGCACTAGAAAAACCTTTTTGGACCCCATCTCAGTGGCAAGAGAACTGCAAAAAATAATCCAGGATTCCTCAATCCATAATGTCCACATTATCAAAGGGCACAATATTATTGCAGTAGAATACCAAACCTTTGAAAAATAAACAGGAACAAGAAAAGTTGTGAACTGGTAAACAGGGTTGGCAATGATTAAATCAAAATGATTAAATCATGTGATTAAATCACTTGATTTTTTTATAAAAAAATCATGATTTTTTTGATTTTTTCGATTTTTTT
>NW_025939002.1:0-40890 GCF_000764305.2 Hyalella azteca | reverse complement strand
GTGGTAAACACCACCTTGGCCTGTTGGCCATTATTGAAGGCAATAAGTGCCCTTTTTAGCCATCCATTATGATCCATATACTGTTATTGTTAGTAGGCTAACTGCAACATAAAAAAATAACACTTCAAATAGACAAAAAAGTTGAAAAAATCAAAAAAATCAAATAAATCAATAAAATCATGAAAAAATCAAATAAATCATTGATTTTTAATTTTTTTGATTTTTTTAAAAAAATCAAAAAAATCGCCAACCCTGCTGGTAAATCAAATGTTACAGACCAACATTGGATCTTAGCAACTTGTGCTCAGGTGTCATTGGACAAGTGGGTCTGGATGTCAACCTAGAAAGAGCTTTTAGACCTACAGAAACAACCCTACAAAATAGTTATGATAACCAGACTGCCAAAATTTTCTGAATGACTGAAAGAAGAGTCCATGGTCCTAAAAGTGGACTTTATAAAGGAAACTCTCCAAAGGAAACTCTCCAACTCTCCAAAAAAAGGCCTCCTTGGTTATATTGCATACAAAGTAATAATCTACAACCCACCCTCACTCAGATGCTACAGATGGTAAAAACCTAGACACTTCTTCAGTGGATGCACAGTACCTGTGCACTGCCTGTTCTGTGCAGGAAACTATTCCAAAGAAGTTTGCACATCAACAGCATATAAGTGTGCTAATTGTGGAGAGGGCCTCATATTGCCAGTCATAGAGATACAACATTCAAGCTAAGGCAATAGACACTGCAAGAGATAGCATGTCCAGTGACTCTGCCAGAAGGCAAAGACGTGATGTTTTAGGAATCCACTTTCAAAAGACTACACCAATGAGAACCAAAGCAGCCAGGCAGCAAACAATTTGTCACAATAACCAGGAGCACTAAAATAATATTCTTTCCAGACAACTACAACTTAGCAGATGTGCATAAATCCCAAGGCACTCACCACAGCAGCTTGCCCTCCACACAAGCTACATCAACAGAAGGGAATACTTACTGCTAAGTGGCCCAGTCTTATAACTCACTCACAAGCAACAAAAT
This sequence comes from Hyalella azteca, assembly GCF_000764305.2. Lineage (NCBI taxonomy): Eukaryota > Metazoa > Arthropoda > Malacostraca > Amphipoda > Hyalellidae > Hyalella > Hyalella azteca. The sequence goes on along the minus strand of NW_025939002.1, from coordinate 39,852 downwards.
AAGTCAACCAGAAGTTCTAAGAAGAAGAAAATTTAAATAGCTACCAGAAATATTAATTCTATAAAACGAGCAAATGAATTAAAGTCCCAGCTTGAAATCCACCAACTGAACTGCAATGGCCTCAAGGGAAAAGAAAGCCAAATCTGGTCTGTTTGAGTGAAACATGGCTGAAGAAAAATAAACACTAATTCCTTGTATACCTGTCACTTTGGGCACATAGAATCAGAGAAAAGAGAGGCCTTGGAATTTTGATAAGGGAAGATCTCGTATATAAACCTAAACAAATGATTCCTCTTCCAGCTGGCTCCCTTGAGTGCAAGGCCATAGAAGAGTTCACTAACTTCAGCAGGATCAGCACTTTAAATGCATATAACCCTTGTAATAATATATTAGTGATGGAGTTGCAACCTTACAAAGAATCGGCTTGGAAGCAATTTTGTCCTCATTGAAGATTTCAATGGACACTCACCACTATGGGACACCCACAATGGGTCCAACTTCACAGGCAGCAGTATTGAAAGATTGCTGAAGATCCACAATCTTGTATTGCTTAACAATGCAGATACCCCTACATACCTTGACAACTGTACTGCTACAACTTCTTGGCTTGACCTCGGCATAATGACTCACAATTTGGGGAGCTACATCAGGGCAATGACATTGGTAGTGACCATTTCCCCCTGGAAATCACATTTGGCTCTGGATGTGACAAGAACAGCATAGATTCCCAAATGAACTGAGCCTTGAAATGAATATTGATATATTTTTATATTGATATTTAAGGGTACCATTACTTTAGGGAAAGTGGATCATCAGCAGTGTAAATGACTGCATCCCAAAGAAAACATGCAACAGAAAATGCCACCAAATAACCCCATGGTGGGATGAAGAGTGCAAGGCTGCTGTTGAAGAAAGCAAAAAAAAAGTAGCAAAGAACCTTCTGTGGAGCCATCCAACTTCCTCAAACTTGATACGCTACAAACATTAGGCTGCCCTGAAAAACAAAGAAAGAAAGCTTGAGTAAATTCACGGAGTCCCTGGGGATCACCACACCCTCTTCTAAAGTGTGGTGTGCAGTTGAGAGCATTGGGGAAAAGGCTTAAGAAACCTTCCAATTGGTAACCACTTCACCTCAGATTATGGCATTAAAATTTTATAGCAGCAAAACTAATTGAAATATTGCAAAACTTGAAATAGTGGCATAAACTTTCAACATTTTTCCTATCCATGTAGTATAAAGGAAGTTAAGAAATCATACATTTACTAGCTCTAAAAAATCCATAAAAAAATGTTGAAAAGTGATATTTTGTTGAGGTAGTACTTCTGTTAAGGTGTGTAGTATAAAAAAGATTTGTTGTTATAAAAAAATTTTTCTTCAAAAAAGTTAATGACAGGTATTGGCTCAACTCAATCCAAACAAAATGGTGGCCATTTCCGCATGACAGGGTATGAAGGGACACCCCCATCCCCCGGGGGTAAATGGGACACCCTTAAAATTGCATTTACAGTAGAACCTTGATTAGCATAGGCTCCACTTGACAAAAAAAATTATTTAACAGCAAAGAATTTTGATTACATTTACCTTGCTCAGCAAAAAATTATTCACTTAACAAAAAATTAATGCATCAAAGGTCATCACAAAATTGTGCATAGAATGTCATAGATTGAATTTATGCACTGGGCAACATAGAACACAAAATAATTAACCTTAATTATGATTTATTTCTCCAAAAAATATGATGGTTGTCACTAAAATATTCTTTTCTGTTTCAGATATGTTTTTTACAATCTTCTTATGTTATAGTGAATTCACTTGACTCAATTAAAATTTCAAGTGTCGCAAATTACCCTGTTACCAGAGGTAATAATTTGGGCGTCTGGCACTTTAAGAATAGCATATGAAATTCTTTTGGAGTTGCCATATGATAGCCCGCGCAAAGACCTTTAAAATGAGGCCAAATTTGTTTATGAAATGCATCGTGGTAAGAAGTTATTAACAAAAAAATGCTCAAAATTGTATTTTATTACCCCATTTGACAGGTTGTTGAATAATTGATATGGAATGATTGTCCTGTCTAATAATGATTTCATTTTTTCAGCTTTTTGAAGATGATTCTTAAAATGCTAAGCAAAACTCCCTCTGGGATGTCTGACTATTTAGAAAACATGAGTAAGATTGTCTTAAGATCATCAAGATCTCAGATGTGTGCACCAACAAAGCAAAATTCTTGCAGTTTGGTCAGCTATGACATTGCTAGGAGGTTTTCTCAATGTCAGTGTTATCTTTCCAAACCTGGTAAACCGTCAGGAATAAATAAATCAAAATCAATGTTCAAGTTCACTGCAAAATTCCTGGATGGAGGTATGGAGGAGCCCAAGTAAGTATTTTGAGTTATTATTTTCCATTATCCAAACATTGCATCTTATAAATCATGTAACTGTTCAATATTTGCACATGGAATTACTTTTTTCAATCATGCTTAGCACTTGAAAATCCTCTTTGAATTCTAGTACTAAGTTTGGGACTTTAATACAGCTATCACTATTTTTGTTGAAAAAATATGACTCGTAAAAAATGTATAAATTTTTTAGACAAAGTTTGCTTGAGTCTTAGGAACAGTTACAACCATCGTACCTAGCTCATAACAATAAAAAATTGTGCATGTATAAAGATAAATATATCATAAGTTGATTGTGTAGATCAAATGTGGGACCAAAAACATCACCTATATTTGTTGCTACTAATACTTTGATATATAAATACATTGCTACTTGATGAAAACTATTCACATAAATTTTTGTGACTGGGCTGCTATATTTTTTAAAACATTGAGCTGAAATCCTACCTTGCAGTAAAAATTAATTTCAGTTTATATTGACTGCAAATTATTAGCCAATAATTTTATATCAAATTTTTGATATTATGCATGATTTGCATGTATCAGGTTGATGCTGAGACCCTTAGCTTGCTGAACATGTAGTAGGCAATTTCCCTGCTTTAATCGTTTTAATTTTCATTAACCATCTGTGATGTATCTTCAGAGTACACTGTAAAAGGGGGTGACTTGAACCATTGATGGTGTGACTTGGACCATTGATGGGGAGATTTGGACCATTGATGGGTGACTTGGACCATTGACGGGTGACTTGGACCATTGACAGGTGACTTGGACCATTGATGAGTGACTTGGACCATTGACTGGTGACTTGAACCATTCACAGGGTGACTTGGACCATTGACGGGTGACTTGGACCATTGACGGGTGACTTGGACCATTGACTGGTGACTTGGACCATTGACTGGTGACTTGAGCCATTCACAGGGTGACTTAAACCATTCACAGGGTGACTTGGACCATTGACGGGTGACTTGGACCATTTACAGGGTGACTTGGACCATTGATAGGGTGACTTGGACCATTGACTGGTGACTTAAACCATTCACAGGGTGACTTGAACCATTCACAGGGTGACTTGGACCATTGACGGGTGACTTGGACCATTGACGGGTGACTTGGACCAATGACGGGTGACTTGGACCATTTACATGGTGACTTCAACCATTGATAGGGTGACTTGGACCATTGACAGGGAGACTTAGACCATTTTGACAAAAAAAGAAAAGAAAGCCCTGTACTCAAACAGTTCTTGTCTTAACACAATTGTAGGTACCATGAGGTAGGTCTTGAAGTAGGTACCATGAGATAAGTTACAAATGCATAAAGAGATAGGTACCTTTATTTTATTTTATATATTTAGTATATGAATATTTGTATCTCAATATGCCAGCACTGTAAATGGTCCAAGTCATCCTGTTCTAGGGTACTAAGGGATTCATTACTGATAGAATTTTTGTCTTGCATGAAGGCAGGGACCAATTTGCAGTTTTTGCCCCCAATTTCAATTTTAATTTAAATATGGTAATTAATTCTGTAGGCCTGCCTGCAGCACTTGCAATGCCCATGAAGCATGAAATTTGCTAGATATTGTCCTCTAACTTTTGAGTAGGTATGGTATTTTGCACATATTCATGCATTTTGCACCTGCTATACAGGTGTCTGTAATTACTATGTTGTACCTTTGACAGAAGCTTTCCTCATCTAAATTTTATTTTATGAAGTTTTCCATTGAATGAATATACATTTTATCATGACATTTAACACTTTTTTTAAGTTACAGAATATTCTGATCATAATTTTCATGTGTTCTTCCATTGGTCCTGTGACATTACTTTCCTCAGTTGAACTACCTAAACATATTCTGTGTGCAGATCACCAACACAATTATATATTCCTTCATTTTAGCTCTACATAACTCAAATTCTATCTATGTAAAAACTCCAAGCATGATCACCAAGAATTTATCAGTATCAAGGACATTGTGAACAATCTAATTTTTGTTAGGTACGTACCTATGCTTTTATGTAGACAATTTTTAAGTCAACACAATAAAAAAATCAACAACCAAAACCCATGTCTAAAAAGTACTGATGTCAACTTATACAGTATTTTAAATAATTTTAAGTTATAAATTTTCATGAACAATCATTAAACTGCATATAACAGAGTGTGTACTGGTCATGGAAAACCTGGAAAGTCATGGAATTTGAATTTTCATTTTCCATGTCTGGAAAGTCATTGGATTTCATTTCAGGTTATGGAAAGTCATGGAATTTGCAAATAAATGAAGAAAAAACGGAAGTGTTTTTCTGTGCTGCGCGTGTCAACTGAGTGGTTTCATTTGGAACCAGCAAAGAAAAATGGATTCATAATAAAAGTGTAAGATCAAATAAATATACAAGTGGATGTGTAGGTTTGATACACATCTTGTATATGTTCTGGCAAAGTTTGGTTCTGCTGTGCCAACTACTCTCTTTTCAGTTAACATTAAAAGATTACTAGAACCAGGTCATGGAAAAGTCATGGAATTTTATTTTCTAACTACTGAGTACGCACCTTGATATAACTGTGGCATGTTAGCTTGATTTTCTATGTTTCATGATTTGCAGGCTTGTATACAACATATTTACGGGAAACAACAGCAAGAAGAGTAGCAGAGCGTGCATCAGCTCAGGCTTGTCACCACGGCGCCTTCAAGTGCTCAACAAACTTTTCTTTGAAAACATCAAGGAAATCATGCAGTCGTGCATTGTTGCTGATCACCTCATAGGACACAACTTTCATGTTACCAAGGTCATAAAAGATTGTAGTGAAGGACTCACATTTTTTATCTCGCCTGGACCTGTTTGTGTTTCTTGTTTTTTTTTTTTTCAACTGAACTGGAATTGAATGAGGCTTAATAAGTAAGAGGAACAGGAAATTGGCCAAAAAGTTACGGTACATTGTATTAAATTGTATGCAACAATCACTGCAGTTATGTTGCTACAATAATGTACTATGTAGAGGCTGCACAGGTCGTGGTCTTTCCATTATGGAAATCTTATATATCCTCGGAACTCCAGCCATTTTGTGTCATTTTTTTATATTTAGTAGTTTTGTCATGCATATTATAATATTAGATTCATTAAGAGCCTATTGCAGGGGAAATTTTTCTAATGATTTGAGTTCATTTTGTTAACCAAAGCTAGTGAATATCAAAATCACAATTTCATGTACATTGTTCATCTATAAATTTGTTTAATTATATATTTTTTTCAATTCTAACTGGGTTGCTTTTGAATGTGTATGATCTCAAAGAGGACTAAGTTTTAGGAACAAAGGCCTATTCAAGCCAAATTTATGTCAGAAATATTGTATGTGGTTGATGTAGACTGCTGCTGAAAGGCATTTTGGTGAAAAAATGTAAACTGTTTTTGACATGCAATGTGCAGGTTCGTGTGGTTGGGCACTTCTCTTGCATTCATGTGTTTTGGATGCAGACTGGCAATGCACCAGAGCCTTCTCCAGAGCTACTGAAACATGTTGCTCGTCTTGTGCGCACAGAGCTGCACCATGTGCAAGTTACCTCTCGCATTCCTCCAATCATCTTCCACCGAGGTACTAATTTATGCTTTATTCGTATTCTCTTCTACATAAAATAAACAGTTTTGAACTTACGTTTTTTGTCTGTCTAATTTTGTTCTTTCTTTATTCATAAACTTGTTATAATATAATTTTGCTGCAGTGTGATTGATGATATAAAAGAAAGAAAATGTGTTGAGTTATAAATATAAGTATACTATATAGGTAGCATACAATGTACACTTATAGTTACGCAAGTGTTATGGAGATGTTTAGTGAATATTGCTGGCATAGTAGGGTTGGTTGTTATTGAATGTTTAATTCTGGCCTGTTTGTGTTTGTTACTCATATACCATATTTTTAGTTGAGTGATGGTATTAAAGTAGATGACACTTGAAACATAGTGTATATTGAAATCAACATTATATATATGACAAAGATTTATGGTAAATGAAATTTTGAAATAAGTGTTTCATGGGTGGCAAAGGTTTAAGAATATAATGAATCTATAATTCCTATACTGAGAATAGTATTGCATGAGAGTTAAATCCCTATTGTGAAGTATTCAAAGTTGAATACTCACTCACTGCATGCACTAAGTCTAAATAGCAAATAAATACTTTAATCCTGCTGAAGTTGACATGTGATCTTTCATCTCAAGTTGTTTCCTTGTAAATAGGTATTGTTTGGAGTCTCTTGGTACAATGAGAGTGCAGAGTTAAGTGATTCTTAGTAGTTGTACCTATATCATAGATGGCTTTGCAAAGGTATTTAGTTGAAAATGTCTAACATGTAACTATATCTTGAGGCTAATGGCATTGAAGAAAGCTCTTACAAATGTGTTCAATCAGGCACTATGTGCTAATTTTTATTTATAAGCTTCATATGCAGGCAATGCTTAAATTCATTTGGCTAAAGGCAAACTTCTATTTTTTTGTGATATTGAGCCAACTTTTCCAAAGAGCCTGAGATCTTTCCATGTGTACACATTTATAATGCTTACATTTTTTCATGTGCAGACAGTGAGCTGGACAACGTACTGGAGGTGGAACGACGGCTCACAATCATAGCACAAGAGTTGCAGCCTAATGGCCACCTGGAGCCTGTGAACCACCTGTCCCTCCCTGCACCACCTGTCCCTGTGAGCTTAGTTTCTACATTATAATTAACCTCTTCAGTCTCAGCTTAATAATTCATCATGAAATGCTGGTTATTTTGTGTTAGGAGTTCATGTAGCAGAACACTGACTATATTTACATGTTAATTCAATTTTTATTAATTTGTGTTTACATTTTCTATTAGCCTATTTATTATTGTTCTTACTTATAAATTCTATTATGTTTTTCGGCAGGGACTACTACTTAGAATACTGTGCTTGATCTTAACTCATTTACCACAATTTCGTTTTAAAACACAATTTCGTCATTTATACAATTTCGTTTTAATACGTTTTGATTAATAATATGCTTAATCCTAAATCCATTCATCACAATTTCATGTGAAGATGATGAAACCTCCAAGGTCAAATTTATTTCGATTTTTTTACATTATAGTTTGATTCCTGGATGATATAGATAATTACTTGAAATTTCCTTTAGAGAAAATATAATTACTTGTAATCTGCTACCTCAGAAAAATCAGGGACAACGGTTGCATTTTTTATGAACGGAAGAAAAGCAATGGAACACGGACAAATAAGGTCAACATTTGTTGCTTTGTACAAGTTCAAAATAACTATTGGCTCTGCTTGTGGACAAATAGTCATAACTTATTGCTCTGTGTCAGGATAAATGCACTCATTACCAGCGGCTCTGTTTGAAGTACTAGAAATGCAGGAGAATCACTGATCTTGGAGACCTATTATGTCGAGGCTTATTTATTTAATTTATTTATTTGTGTTCAGGATGAGATATTCGAGCCTGACTTCAAGTTTGATGCGTCGGCACCCCTCAGCTTTGCCGCGTCAACCACCGTCCAGTCCAACCCAAAGAACAGGCCCAGGTAAGAGGCTTGATGTACATGCTCTTGTGTGCGAGCGATCCTTGGTGGATAAAAGAATCCATGACACCTGTGGTCGAAGTCTCTTCTGTTGTTGGTGATTAAAAATAAAAGTAACGTAAGGTCCAGGTAGGTTTAATAAACCTTTGCTTGCTTCTAATCTATACTACATAGTAAAGTACTGTCAAGGTCAAGATTAACATAGTCAAATCTAGAGAAAGTGTATCAGTATAAATACCAGTTGGGACAGTCATTGTAAACAATTGACTCTTGCATTCACACGTTGGTTTGTTGTTGCTCTGTTGCCATAAATAACGTCCAGCAGTAGGAACTATTGTTTCAAACGAATGGCTATGATTTAAAATTGAGCAAATGTTTACTGTTTCTTTTTCTGAAACTGCAAAATATCAACTCAAAGAATAAAGAATATTTTTGTTTTTATTTGATTTTATTATTGTATTTTTTCGAGAATTATGTAAAAAATAATTCTAGGCCAAAATGCTATTGTTAATTAAATTATTGTAAAATAATTGACGAAGGAGTGACTAACGAACGCGTCTGCCCCACAGGAGTAGCTTCACACCCTTTGCCCCCCGAGGGTCATACAGCAGAGAGAAGCCAGGAAAACATGAACGCGACTGGCAGAGGTAAGTTGACTGACAAGTGAGCTACGTGCGTTTGCTGTCGAGGCTTACTTTTCTAATGGCCGTTCCATTATCGTTACTCATTGAGCATTCTGTTTGTTCTGTCTGTTTGTTCTGTCTGTTTGTTCTGTCTGTTTGTTCTGTCTGTTTGTTCTGTCTGTTCTGTTCCGTATTCGTCCTTCAGGTCAGGTTCCTGAACGAAAATAAATTGTGACTTGGGTGAAGACATTTAGAGCAGGTGGAAGTGTGAATGCAAGAGTCAATTGTTTACAATGACTGTCCCAAGAACAACATACGCCAAGCCATCACCAACGTACCCGTCAATATACTTTAGCGGGTTGAACAGAACTTCAAAAATTGACTAACTGAATGCATTGACAATGGGGGCCGTCGGAAGTCTCATGTCTTATTTAAAACTAAATGATACAAAAATTCAGGTAATGTCATTTTCAATAGAATTTATATTTTAATATCTTTACTACCGGTACTTCCTTTTTATTGAACTTCCAAACCAGGGAGATTCCGTGAATGTTGTTGTTTGTTGCGCCATTGTCACACGCGACCGGAGGAAAGCTCCGGCGAGGCCGAGGGAGGGACACCGGGAGAAGGTGGAGAGGGTGGCCAGGAACGCCGCCACCTCCACGGGACTGTCTTGCAGTGAGGAGATGCTGAGAGACAATCGAAAAGGTGCTGGATAGACTGGAGGGGGTACCCGCACTCAGGGCAGGAGGCACTAGGGGAGCGTCTGACCCTGAAGGTGTAGGACGCCTGGGAACTGCAATCCTCCTCCCGCTCGCGCATCAGATTGCGTCGGGCTTCAACTCACGACAGCCTCCAGCCCGCACATTGGCAGCTGCGGTCGACCTATCGAAGGCTTTCGACAGCGTCGACCACCCACTCCTTCTTAGTATTATCGGGGCCTCTGATCTACACCACAATCTGGTTAACTGGTTATGCTGCTACCTCAGAGGCATGAGGTCATCCTGCCTCTACCTCAGAGCGCAATCTCCCTTCAGAACAATACACTCAGGAGTTCCCCAAGGCTCGGCTATCTCCTCCGCCCTATTCAACCACTTTATCTCGGACAATCCTATAAAAGTCTCCAATATTGCTTCATAAGCAGATAACCTCAGGATCTTTGTGTCTTACTCGAGGCTTGATGTTGCGGAGGCTGACTTCGCTGGCCTTCTACAGGACCTCTCCAACTGTTCCGCCTTCAAAAGACTGACCGTGGCACCGAGCAAGTCATCTGTCACGATGTTGGGGGTCAGTTATTCACCTCGGAGACCCATAAATCCCGCGTACACCCTTTCGCCACAATCTGCAACGGCATCATCCCCCTAGATAAAACCCCCAAAATCCTAGGCGTCACCTGGGACACCTATTACACGTTTTTACTTCACGTCAGAGCTGTAGCCACTAAGGCGACGCGCTCCCTACGAATCTTAAAAACCCTGACTGGCACTAACTGGGGTTTCTCCAAGGAGGACATAATCGCCACCTATAGGACAATCACGCACTATATCCTCAACTACGCTGCCCCCAATCTGTTACCCTGTCGCCTTACTCACTGCGATGGCGAATCTCCAAACTATCCAAAACGCAGCTTTGAGATTGGCCACCGGCTGCCTCAAGGTGGCCCCAATTGCCAATCTCCACTATGAGACTGGCATCCTTCCCGTACCTGATCACCTGGACCTGGCTTACGCTCAGTTCCTCGCCAACGCTCTCCAGCCTACCCACACTTCATTCCATGCTGTCTCTGCTCCCCCCGAGGTCCGTCCCATGAAAGCCTGCCTTACATCGAGATTCAGCCACTTCGTTGTGCCCTTCCTGGCGAACGGCATCATACCTCTTATGAAGAAGTTAAGCGCTCTCTACGCAGAGAGATCACTTCCCGCGTCACGGCGGCCACCAAAAACCACGCCGTTCCTGCGACCCCACCTCACCGATTGAGCCGGAAGAAGCTTCGCTCCCTCTCCTCTTCCGATCGGCTCTATCTCAACTCCGTTCGGGCCACCGCAGTTTCCATGAATCAACTTGTAGATCAGTTGTTGAGAAGAAATTGTAGACAAGTTGGCATCTTTATGTTCTGTGACACTTATATGTGACACATCTCTAGTCTTATATTGAGTGTTAATAAACGAGTTTTCATATTTATGTACATAGCGCACGACAGGTCCAGCGCCATATATCACGAATGGACAAATTACTTCATTCCAAATTTGAATAACGTCGAAAGTGTTGTATAAAATGCAATGATCTCCGACAATGTATGATAAATTAATTTTTGATGAATCTCGAAATGTTAATGCGAATTTTTACACGGAGTGTACCTCATTGCAGGCCAGTGCAGCCGGCATGGCAGCGGAGCGCCACAGCGCCCAGGCAGGTCGCTCTTCCTACGGCTTGCTTTAACCTCAACCGCGCCGCCGTCATGGCCAGGGTTAGAATTGTTACTCAGTGGCAGGGATGTTGTTATTAACTGGAATCAGTGAGGTCGCTTCGTAGCAGACTGTACCGCACTAAAGTCGCTATTAATTGAATAAATTTCTCTTCTATTAGCGTGAGAACATTTTCAACCACAATGGCTTTTATCTTTAAGAACATGTCTATTTCTTAATGAAAACTATTCCATGTGCCTCACATCTGTTTTTGCTGCGATTATTTGATTTCTTATTCCATTAAATCTGAATTAGATTGTCCCGTTAAATGATGATATTATTTACACCTAACTAAATACACAGGTGGAGCGAGGACTGGCGCGAGTAAAAGACTTCAAGAGTGACGGAATCGACATCAACGTTTATGAGGTGATATTTACTCTTATGTTAGGACAATAATGTTCAAAACACGCGAGGCGTAAATGTGGTGTTGACCAGCCAATCATTTACTAGCCGATACAGTGAGCGATGGAAATAAAAGTACATGAGCGCGTTGTTTCAAGTTCGAGACTAGTATAAAAACTAATTTTAAAAATTATAATTCCTTCAGTTAGTAGAGAATTGATTAATGAAAAGTTCCAGGTTATTACATTACTCGCTGGTAGACAACAAATTTAATGCACTGAATCAGCATACATTTTATTTTTTTCATTATAAAGTGTGTAAATAGTTGAAATTAGCAAAATATTACAAAATGAATTAATTGTATATAAATAACTACAGGCAAATTTGAGGACGCTGTCACTGGACCAGCGCCTCCTGGGAGGCTCGAGTGATGAGCGCTACGAGGCCGTGCTGCCCTTCATGCCTCGCTCTTCCCTTGCCGCCTGGGCGGGGGATTATACCAGGGTGAGGGGTGCTCCGGGGTGAGGGGTGCTCCGGGGTGAGGGGTGCTCCGGGGTGNGGGTGCGGCAGGGTGAGGGGTGCAGCAGAGTGAGGGGTGCAGCAGGGTGAGTGGTGCACGAGGTGGCTGTACAATTATACTTTCGATAGGCACGTAAAAAACGCACATGAAGTTATTTATAAAATGCTGGCTTTAAATGACTGGTAAGTGAACGATCACCACCGTTCACAGATTGAAGTCAGTCCTTGTGCTAGGACAAGGCTTTCATTTGGAAGCTTGCTTGAACAGAGCGTTGATAACGAGCTGCGTTGATAACGAGTTGCGTTGATAACGAGTTGCGTTGATAACGAGTTGCGTTGATAACGAGTTGCGTTGATTAAGGTTTGTGATATTTTGGGCAGCGTCGAGTGAGAGGTGACAGGCTACTGAAGGACGAGGCTGGCGCGGGTGCAGTGGAAATCACGGCAGGCGTGCCGACCCAACTTATGCTCCGACAAAACGACTACGACGAGGATGAAAAATTCTACGAGTTCGAATGCGAGCTTCACAGGCGAACAGACGAACCTGATTGCGATGAGGACATCTGCAGCTAAAGAACATTGCTGTAATGATGAGTTGTGCAGTGTGACGGCGATATAGATATCTGCTGCTGCAACTGCCGTCAGGAAGATGGCAAATGGCAACAATGATAGATGAAATCAGAACGAGTTGTATTTATTGTACGTACTGAAGATATTGAATAAAAGAAGTATCAATTTCTGGAATTTAGTGCCTCACACCGCAAATGGCTTGAATATTTTCAACTTAGGCGTAGGAAACACAAGAAGACAATCCCTCGAATTCGTGAATAGAAGTTAAATAATATGCTTTTAAAAATTACTTTTTAAAGACAACACTTCTAAAGAATACAGTGTCTCCGATGTTACACATCTACAATTAATTTCTAATTTCCATTTACCAAAAAAATAATTTTAAAATTTGTTATATTATATGAAAAAAATTAAATTTTCAAAATGATTTATTCTGTCAATTGATTCATGCATTGTCTCCGACTTTACACAAGGGTGCAAAATTGCAGATCGATTGGACAGGTAGAATTGTGTTGAATATCGATTATAAGATTTGTAAAAGGCACAATTATTTTTTCAATTTTTTTAAATTAAAAGAAATAGTTATTTTCAAAATTATATATTTTGCCAATTGATTCATGCATTGTCTCCAACTTTATGCAAGTGTGCAAAATTTCAGGTCGATTGAAGAGGTAGAAGTTGGTTAAATATCGATTATAAGATTTGTAGCAGACAAACAACAAGAAGTGATGCTGAAGAGAAGTGTTTTAAAAATAATTACAAGAGGTCGACTGGTTAACGAACATGTATAACGATAGAATACAGCCAAATGTTGATATTAATCCAAAGTTGGATGCGTAAAGTAATCTCTTGGTAATTTAGTGACATTGTTTGGGATGCGCCGGTGGCGCAACGACAGAGCCAATAAGACTTAATCATTTGAAAAAAGTTTCTGTTCTAACTAAACACAGCATTCGTGGTAATATCTTGGTAAACGATCATTTCCTCACTGGTGGAAACTGCGCAGGGCATTTAAACTTTTCAAAGTATTTATCGCCAGTCCCTTACGACCTCGTTTCTCCTTGCCATTCAAATGTACTTGACATGAGCATCTTCTATGACTATGAGATCGGATTTAGTTCGTTTTTAGAATAATAAAGCTTCGGTAGTATGTTATCTCACCTATACGTAATTTTCTAATATGATTGCATTGATAAAATAAATCGTCTAATTAGCACACTCGATATTATTGCATCTAAAAGGACCTTTGTTAAAAGAACTCTACCCATAAACGTACCGGCAACGCATTTTGCTCGGAAACACCACGATCTTCTCAATGTTTTTATGAGCTAATAATTTCTTTCTTCGTTACGTAAGTACCGCATTTAGTAACCACGACAGTGACATCTTTGCATGAACTTTGACGAGCACTTTCGGAAAAACATCCCTATATAAAACACCTGACGGCCAAATTTTGTTTTTCTTCAAATTTTCGAATTCCTTGTGAAATAAACTGAGCAGTTACACCCGAAAGTGAGATTGTCAGCATTTATGGTCGGCATTTTCGGCAACATAATCATCCCAGAAAAGCCTGAACGTCCTCAATTTTCAACCTGTGATTTAACCCATATAGTTATACCCAAACCATGTCACTGTTACACAACAGTGACATGGTTTCGCAAACTCTAATCAGACAGTTCTATTACATGCCTGTCACAAAAAAAAAAATCATATTGTTTTTCTAGAAATTTCAAGATTTCAATGTTTATATACCCTATTTAGATGCATCTGACAGTGACATTGTTTTGCAAACTCTAATTTGCCTTTCCAATAACATTTTCTTCTCAGAAACACTTGATGGTAGCAATATTCCTTTAAGGCATGGATTATTTTTTTAACGTCATGACCCTAAAGGCACATAGGACAGCGACATTATTTCATGAACTTTGTCAGCCTTTTTGGCAACATACCCGCAATACTGACCTCAGCATCCCCTGACCATGACGGGTCGCCTGTCAAATACCATCACTGCCCTGGGGAGCGCAGCCGTGCACCACCAATTTTGTGCACCAATAAGCCCCGAATGGAACGCTTTGGATCTCTCCGGATATCCCCCAATCAGCCGTGCACCACTCTGCTTTGTCCTCCTCCGGCCTTGACCACCACCTGCCGTGCACCACCAGGCCGCGGATCGAATCTGACTTCCGGGCATCGTTAAAATTACGCAATTTTACGTTCACCGCACACCGCATCTGAGGTAAGGTTTCATATAGCATAGTTCTGTTTCAAAATTTATCGTCATTCGCCAAGTGGCCGTTCGACCGAGGGCTGGTTCGACCCACGGCCTAGATACGGACGGCTTGAAGTGTTGAAGGCTACGTCCCGGAAGGCAAGAATCATGATGGTCCATTGCATCCAGGGCAGTGGTGGTCTTCGGCAGGCGACCCCTGCCCTGGATATAATGGACCATCATGATTCCCGCCTTCCGGAACGTAGCCTTCAACACTTCAAGCCGTCCGTATCTAGGCTGTGTGTCGAACCGGCCCTCGGTCGAACGGCCACTTGTCGAAGGACGATGAATTTCGGAACAGAACTATGCTATTTGAAACCTAATCTCAGATGCCGTGAATGTAAATTTACGTAATTTAACGATTCCCGAAAGTCATATTCGATCAGCGGCCTGGTGGTGCACGGCAGGTTTTATGCGAGACCGGAGGAGGATAAAGTCGAGTGGTTCACGGCTGATTGGTGGATGTCCGGAGAAATCCAAGGCGTTCGATTCAGGGCTTATTGGTGCACAAAATTGGTGGTGCACGGCTGCGCTCCCACCATGACATTGCTTCATCGAACCTTAAATTAATTCTTCCGCTTAACGCATGAAAATATTTCACACCAACTTGCCTGCACGCGTTGAAACTTTTTTTAAATTAAAGTTTATGGGAGCCTCTGAAGACTAGTTCAATGCGCCAAATGGCAGGACAGTTTAAGGAATTTGCTTCTCAGCTAGGGAATTGGGTGTCCTAAAGAGTTGTCCAATGTTTCCCGACGGCTGAATGACTGCAGAATGGGGCCGCCAAAGTGGAGACCACTCCAGGGCAGAGAGTCCCACTCCAGGGCAGAGAGTCCCACTCCAGGGCAGAGAGTCCCACTCCAGGGCAGAGAGTCCCACTCCAGGGCAGAGAGTCCCACTCCAGGGCAGACAGTCCCACTTCAGGGTAGAGTCCCACTCCATGGCAGAGTCACACTCCAGGGCAGAGAGTCCCACTCCAGAGCAGAGAGTCCCACATAGGGCAGAGAGTCTCACTCCACCAGAGCAGAGAGTCCCACACAGGGCAGAGAGTCCCACTCCAGGGCAGAGAGTCCCACTCCAAAGCAGAGAGTCCCACACAGGGCAGAGAGTCTCACTCCTGAGCAGAGAGTGGCGCTAACCCAGGGCATCTCTCACCTGTGGACACTAACCTCTCACCTGGGACACTAACCTCTCACTTGGGGACACTAACCTCTCACCTGGGAACACTAACCTCTCACCTGGGGACACTAACCTCTCACCTGGGGACACTAACCACTCACCTGGGGACACTAACCTCTCACCTGGGGACACTAACCACTCATCTGGGGACACTAACCACTCNNNGCGGTTCAACTTATCCACGCGACAACATTTCTTCTCGCTTCGAGTCACTGACATGTGGAACAGCCTCCCTGAAGATATTGTTGACGCTCCGAGTATGAACGCGTTCAAGAACAGACTAGACAAGGCCATGCATGAGCATATGTTCAGTCTTAAAATGCCTCGTACCCTACGGAACAACTGATATCTTCCGTCCGTAAGGCCAGTCTAGTCAAGAAAAGTACAAGAATCGGCGACAGGCCTATCCAGGCCTATTTATTTAATGCCGAAGATACTATACTATACTATACTACTATAACTTGTCACTTGTCAATAGCGAGCGCGGTACTGTGCAGTGTGCGCCGAGAAGTTGGGAACCGTTGCTTTGAGTGGTAATGAACGCGTTCAATACGGGTAATGAACGCATACAATACCAGTACCATCTCAGCTAAGGAAAATATACAGTCTGACGGTTAGAGCGTTGCGCCATTCATTATGTATTGACTGCATAATCAAATTTAAGGTATTGAAAATATTTCAATTACATTATTGGCTAAAATTAACTTCCTTAACGAAAAAACCCAGATTTTGCCATTTAAAAGAAAAATCCACCCAGACACCCAGGTGACGGCCAAAAAACCCAGATCTGGGTGGAAAAACCCAGCGCTGGGAGCCCTGTGACGCTGTGAGGAACGCGGCATTTACGCGGGAACCTCCTGAGGGCTCGCTGCGTTCACATGGTTATAATTTCGTTGATCTTTGCGATATTTTCCACGCACTTGTGGAGTGAACGCAGGGATGAGTGAAGATTTGAAGAAAGAATAGATGAGGATAAGAAAACTTAGTGCGTTTAATCTGACGAGTGACGAACGACGTCACAGATAGCATAGTTCTGTTCCAAAATTTATCGTCCTACGACGCTTGGCCGTTCAGCCGTAGGCTGAGTCGACACACGGGACAGATACGGACGGCTCCGGTGCGCTCCGTCCGGGTGGTGTAATTTTTTTTCGCGTATTGGCGGACGATGCTGGGCCATTCTATGTTAGGCTACTTTCCTGTGGGCTGATTGATCTAATTTAATGGATGTGATCTGTCTGGTAGCGCACGGCTGATATTGTTACAGTCAAAAAGTGTTATAGGCTACGGTCCACCATTCGAAACGCGGCAGTGGTGGTCTCCGACAGGAGTCCCGTGCACGGCTGCGTTCCCGTATCAGCGATTCAGCTTGTGCCGTATTGTTGCCAACTTGCCAGTTGGCACTTAAGTTGGCAGTACTGCAGTTGTACGTTTTGAACTGGCGCCACGTATGATTGTGGATGCATGCACAGCCAGTCCCAAACTTGCATTGTCGTCTTCACAGAGCAGAACCTACTAACGTTGGAGGCTTGGAGCCAGTGATGTGTAAAATCTATTTTTTTATGAAAATATATTCGTAAACTGAGTAATAGTTCAACTGTTTACCATCGGCGTTCATAAAATTGTGAAGCAATGCATATGCTTAATTTGCGTTCAGAAATTGTATGTTGACTTTAGAAAAAAAGAAACATGTTCTCGATTGCCACTATCTCACTAATCTCAGTATCTGTCTGCAGGAGTCAGTTGGCTCAGATGCTGATGGGAACTGATTAGGGCTCTTGAAGACCAAGCAAAATCTTCTGTTACTTATTTTAGAACCACCAAGCCAATCACCCAGGGTTGGCAATGATTAAATCAAACTATGAAAAATCGTGATTTTTCCATTTTTTATATTTAAATATATTGAGCGGCAGTCTTATGCTGATGTGATATATTTTTTTATGTTCCAGAAATTATTGATGATTTAGGTTCTAAACAAAAATTTCCATTGTTTAACATGTGACGGTTTTGTGTTATAACTCCATCACCAACCTGTCCATTTACAATGGCTTCCATCAGACTCAGTCAAGCCATTTATATCATCACAAATGTGAGAAACGACTTTGTTGGTGCAATTACTTGCTTCTCCTCCAAAACCATCATGTTTAACCCCATGCTACGACTGACTGCTATGGCTGCCAATGCTGCAAGATATAGCTGCCGCTCCCTGGGGACAAGCTCAGAAGCTACTACTGCCGCTGTCACTGCCAAGACTTCACCTGAGAAGAAAGAAAGTCTGAAAGAATATTGTGAAATTCCTGGCCCGTCACCACTTCCCCTCATAGGGAACACTCTCTCATTTCTCACTCATAAGGGTAGGTTTTCTTAAAGTAATTTCTTTGTACTGTGCTAATGGGACAATGTTGGGACATCATTAATGTCCCAACATTTCCATAAATGGCTGGAACTCGCGTTAATGTATTACCTAGTTGATTACCTTTCATTACGTTTTTCATACTTGATTTCATATTGATCTTGCTATTTTGTTGTTATTTAAAACTGCTTGTTGGTTAAAGACCTTCATTCGCGTTAGCAACTGGGGTTAGGTTCCAGATTGCATAGTTCTGTTCCAAAATTCATCGTCGTACGACGCGTGGCCGTTCGACCGTAGGCTGATGCGACACACGGCACAGATACGGACGGCTCCGGCGCGCTCCGTCCGGGTGGTGTAAAATTTGTTTGCGTATTGGCAGGCGACGCTGGGCCATACGACGTCAGGCTATTTTCCTGTGGGATGATTTGTCTAATTCAATGGATGTGATTTGTCTGGTGGCGTGCGGCTAATAATGTTACAGTCAAGAAGTTTTGTAGGCTTCGTTCTTTAGGGAAGGGATCATGATAGTCCATTCGAAGCACGGCAGTGGTGGTCTCCGACAGGCGTCCCGATGTGGACACGTAAAGATGTTCACACGTTGATATGTGGAGATAACACCGTAAGCACGCTTTCGTGATACTATATGCCCGTGGGGAAAATTCACTAAATGCACGTGGGGAAAGTCACTGAATGCACATGGGAAAAAGTCACTGAATGCATGTGGGGAAAATTCACTGAATGCACGTGAGAAAAATTCACTGAATACACGTGGAGAAAATTCACCAAATGCACGTGGAGAAGCGTCGGCGCGCAGAGGAAGATGGCGTCGGTCCGCTGGCAGAGATACTGGCTGAGAAGCTGACAGAGACGCGGATAGACCCGGCAATAATACGCTGCCAGAGATTGCTGACAGAGATGCTGACAGAGATGCCGACAGAGATGCTGACAAAGATGCTGACAGAGATGCCGACAGAGATGGGAGTTTGCACGTTGCAGGGGCCGAATGTTAGCCGATGTTAGGACACTGCGAAATAGTGCAATGTTAATACACTATTTACGACACCATTTCACAAGTGTATGAGCGTGTATGTAAGTCACGTGAGCTTCCACGTTATAATGAAAATTTGATTACTCAAAACTTGCAATGTCTCTGACATGACTACTCTTACACTTAACACACTGAATAAGAGCTATTCTTAGGGCAGAGTTTCTAAGTTAGAGAGCTTACGCGAGATGTTGTCCGCTCGATGTCAGGAGGCAAATAGGAGTTATGACGCTTCAGTTTTAGGATGCTATGAAAGGAGCAAAGAGTGGCGGAAGTGAGATGTTGCCATCGACTGAACTGAGCTTTCTCGAAACTATTCTTGCGATGGTATTATAATTATTTAATATGATAAACCTAATATGGTAAGTGTTAATATTACTATGGTGAACATAAAATTAGTTCAAGGTAGCGAGATATGATAGGGACGCCTGTCGGAGACCACCACTGCCGTGCTTCGAATGGACTATCATGATCCCTTCCCTGAAGAACGTAGCCTACAACACTTCTTGACTGTAACATTATCAGAGGCACGCCACCAGACAAATCACATCCATTGAATTAGATCAATCAGCCCACAGGAAAATAAGCCTGGCGCCGTATGGCCCAGCGTCGTCTGCCAACACGCGAAAAAATTTTACACCACCCGGACGGAGCGCGCCGGAGCCGTCCGTATCTGTCCCGTGTGTCGAATCAGCCCACGGTCGGACGGCCACGCGTCGTACGACGATAAATTTTGGAACAGAACTATGCTATCTGGAACCTAACCCCACATGCTGTGAGCTAAAGGTTACGTTATTTAGCGAAGCTGCGGAAGTCACTCGCCGGCGGACGATAGAGTTTGGAACAGACCTATGCTTTCTGAAACCTAACCCCGGTGTTGAGCTAAAAGTGACGGTCTGGTGGTGCACGGCAGGATGCATGCAGTTCCACTGGCGACCTGGGCTGGTTGGTCGCAGTCCGTTGTCCGCAAGTTACAGTTCTAGCTAAAGTTGGGGTATGAAGGGATGATTCAATGCAAGGTTCAGTGGTGGACAACCATTACTCTCTGGGTTATTCGCTTCAGAATATGGTGGCGTAAAGCTCCTAATATTTAAAGCAAGATGATGTCACGGGCTGGTTACCGACGGATGGCTTAATCCGCGGCTGATTGGTGGTCATCCGGAAATAAGCTAGGCGTTCCTTTCAAGGCTGATTGGTGCACAAATTTAGTGGTGCACGGCTGCGTACCCCTTTGCCAACTGTAGACTTTTTAGTGCATTTTCTTATTTATGGAAAAAATGCACTATGGTGCTCGCCAGGTCCGTCTGCCCGTCCGTGACTTCACGTTTTCGCCGATGAGAAAATGTGCTCTCTGTCACTCACTGCAGTGAGTACTGAGTTATATTTTTTATTTATATTGTTGGCTACATGGCATGTTGTCATGTGTCATGCTTGTGACTTGGCTGCAGTTTTGGATTGATCACTGTCTACTGAATGATTAGGTACGTTAGTGATTACGATGCATGACACAGAACTTCATAGGATTGCCCATTGATTTACTCTTATTATGGTACATACGTACTCTAGTGAATTTTGGTTAGGGCTATAATGAAGTAGAATAGAAGTGTCGGCACTGAAGAAATAGGCCTATGGCCTTTTGCTGATTATTTTATTTTTCGTGACTTGATTCACAAGGGATCTAGCCTTCGGAACCCGATCTTTCCATAACTGACGATTGATAGAGATAGCTGCTGGACTTACTGCCTAGTCCGTAAGGTGCTAGGCATTTCAAGACTGAACATACGCTCCTGCATAGCTTCGTCTAGTCTGTTCTTGAACGATGGCTGTTCCACGATGCTATCAGGGAGGCTGTTCCACATATCGGTGAAATGTTGTCGCATGGATGTGTTACAACGCCTTTTTTACTTTATAGCCGTGTCCCCTGGTGTTGGTTCTTGTTTCAAATTATAGTAATCCTTCTGGGTCCTTGTATAAAACATGAGTATACTTGTATACTTCAATGAGGTCACCACGCAGACGTTAATAAGTGAGGCTTGGAAGCTTCATAGTCTTTCATGAAAGCTTCATCTTTCCTCAAAGGTCTTCGGGCCTTTCAATCCCGGAATTTTCCTTGTTGTACGTCTTTGAACACTCTCGACTAAATTTTTGTCCTTTTTAAGTTTCGGTGACCACACGACGTTTCCAAACCCTAGGTTCGGGTGTACGACAGCAACAAACAGCTGCTTCATCGCTTCTGCATCTAGGAACTCGAAAGAGCGTCAGATCAGCCCAAGTCAAGAGCGTCAAGATCAGTCCATTGGCTTTATTAACTTGACCTTCAATATGCTTAGAAAGTTTCAACTCATTGTCAATATTAACTCCTAAATCTTTTTCCATTGTCGACTTCGACATCATCACTCTGTCGTTGCAACCGTGTCTTCTCATACTGTAATCTTGTTGTTCATTATTCTTGCCAAGGTGGATTACTTTACATTTGTCAGCGTTAAAACGCAGCTGCCACTTATCAGCCCAGTCAACCAGCCTGTCAAGATCACCTTGCAACTGTACTTTTTGCGACGTATTCTTCACTGTATTATAAATTTTTGTATCGTTCGCATACATCAAGCACGCGCTAGACGCACTTTCTGGCAGGTCGTTTATAAACGCAACGAATAGTAGGTACACTAATAATTGTGCAAGAATGTACAAATGGCAATCCCTTTATTTTATTGCCAATTACAAACGACACTTCTATATCTTACCCATAATAATGATTATATGACATTGGAATTATCTAAAACAATGTTAAAATAGAACTTTAACATCACTATGACTTGATTATAGCAAACAGGCATCACTTTAAACTTATATATCTTTCTGCCACGGTAACACCACGCTTCATGTCAACTGAGCAGCCAATAACTCAGCTGAATGCTTTGACTCAGTGAGATCTCCTGCACCTTCTTGTCTCATCACCCATGCACTCCAATGTTATTCATCACATTCATTATATTGAAAAACTATTCCTTAACGTGCCACGTGCTCTGCCACAGGGCTTAGGATGGCTCTCGTGCAAAAATATGGCATTGTGAAGCTACAGATCATTGGCATGCCCCCCATGGTGTGCACCACGAACCCTGATGACATTGAGGTCTTCCTTAAGAGTACTTTGGAGAACCCGATCCGCATAGGCTTTGCCTGCCTCAAGAGCGTCCGCCTCCGTGCCAAAGACAACTACTTCAACAAAAATACCGGCCTCCTATCTGAGTGAGGATGTCTTACTAATCTGGGATCTATTAAAAGATATGTTAAATTGTTTTACTGCAGGACTAGGAGCGATTAGAGGAGGATGGAATCACGACTGTTGTCCTCTGAATTAGAAAGAATAACAAATATTCAACAAATGATGAAATTAATTTTTAGTTATGCATATCGAGATATATACATATTTCTCTGTAGTAAATAAGCTGTCATGTATAATCTAAACATTATCTTATGTCAAGATTGCTCTAATTTCTTGCCAACAATCTCTCAGGAACGGCGACGAGTGGTGGCGGCTCCGTAGCCGCGTGCAGGTGCCGCTGCTGCGCCCCAAAAACGTCGCCATGTACCTGCCTGCTGTGGACGGCGCCACCAACAAGTTCTTGGACAGGTGGGGGACAGGTGATGGTGGGACGCTAGTGTTGGTTGGAGAGAGCAGATACTGAGGGGGGGGGAACAGGTGATGTGTGGTAATTGTCAGTTTACCACGCAGGAGGTTGCAAGCTAGGCTTGTATCACATGTTTACAGCTAATGCTTGTCATTGACAACGTTCATTAGCGCTGATGCTACATTATCCTTACAGGATTGACCTGCTGCAGGCCGAGACTGGCCAAGTGCCTTCAGACTTCATGCAGGAGATTTACAAGTGGGCCCTGGAATGTGAGTACGGCTCACTGCCTTCAGTTTGGGAGGCGTGTGGTCAGGGTGCCGTTGCCCGTGCATTGTTTTCTCAGTCTCCTGGGATCGCTGTCACGGTCCATGAGCTCTAATCAAGCACAAGCTCTGCTTATTGGACATTTGTCTTGTTCATCTCCCAAACTTTGACTTCGCAACATTAAGTTTAGAAGTGCAATAATGAAGATTTACTTCTCTTCACCTTATATATATACCATAGGAATTTTATTTGTCGTGAATTACGTTTCTTTCGTGGCGGTGTTGCGATATAGGCCATCCGATGTTGCGTCGCGTGTGGCACCGCTGCGCTGTCCGATGTTGCGTTAGGCCAAATATTAACCGTAGGTTTACTGCTGTCCCAGTTTTTCATCTGATTAGTTATTCATTTACTTATATATCTATTCAGTAATTATTGATGTGTGTGCAGGCATCGGGCTGGTGGCGCTGAACCGCGAACTGGGCTGCCTGGAGCCGAACATCAGCCCAGACGCGCTGCCCGCGCAGCTCATCCGCCACATCAACGGCATCTTCTCCGGTTTCAATGGAACTGAAATGAACTTCCCTTTCTGGAAGTATTTCCGCACACCATCGTACACAAAACTCGAGACGTCGCACGCCGCCGCCCTCGAGTGAGTGCACCTGGAGTGTCCAGCTGGTATGTGCGTCTGATGTGTGCAGCTGATTTGTTCTTATATTATGATAAAGTTAAATATTTTTCAAAATAGTATTCAAAAATATTAATATATACTTTTTGCATCCACAGATCAATTATGGCGTTAAAAAAAGAATGATGGCGCTCATGTTGAAGTTGTTATTTGAATAAAATGAATAATGAAAATTAAAGTTATTTTAATTATATACCAAAAATATTCAACTATCCTATGTATCAAGACATTATATACACCCTGTAGAATGATTAAAACAGTTCGGCGTTAGTACTAATATTGTCTTGAAGAATCAGGATAGAACAAAGGGTTTTAAGGAATTTCTTTGTGGCTGACAATGATGCTATGTTTGCGACCTCACGAATGTCCTCAGACTCACAGCTGGGGCGATACGGGAGGCGCAGGCCCGCCTGGAGGAGGCCAAGGCCCTGGGGGATCCCAACCGCCAGCTCACTGTCGTGCGTATAGTGGCAGGTTCAATGTTCATTTAAATAACGGTCCCAGTAAAATACTTTATTGCACAAAACGTTACATTTACATTAAAAGTTTCCTTCACACTAAAGACTGTAACACGGCAAATAGACATCTAGTAGCTTCGCTCCGAGAGACAAGCTTTACACACCACCAGAAGCTGCGTGCACGACCGCGTTCCAACTGCTGCCTTTTTCTATCCGCAATTTGCCAGCACAGTTTCAGTACTCTCTAAAATATTCTTACAATTCTACAATTCAAACCTCCTAACACTTATTCTAACTTGACAACACATTGATTAACTAAAAGCCTATACCTAACGATAAAATAGCATTCAATATAAGACCTCTACATATCCATCATGGAAACCTTACTAAACACGGAGGGTCTCAGCCGCAGCGACGTCGCCACCATGATCATCGACATGCTCTTCGCCGGCGTAGACACGGTGGGGACCGAGACATACTGCCACATGAGGCCAGCCTCATATTGTCCTCAGAGGCGTAGACACGATGGGGACCGGGACATACTGCCATATGAGGCCAGCCTCATATTGTCTTTAGGGGCGTAGACACGGTGGGGACCGAGACATTCTGCATGGGGCCAGCCTCAAATTGTCCTCAGGGGCGTAGACACGGTGGGGACCGAGACATACTGCCATATGAGGCCAGCCTCATATTGTCCTCATGGGCGTAGACACGGTGGGGCTTGGGACTTACTGCTATATAGGGCCAGCCTCGTATTGTCCTCAGGGGCGTAGACACGGTGGGGCTTGGGACTTACTGCCNGGTGAGTGTCGGGCTAAAAGGTCCCCGCCGGGGTGAGTGTCGGGCTACAAGGTCCCCGCCGGGGTGAGTGTCGGGCTACAAGGTCCCCGCCGGGGTGAGTGTCGGGCTACAAGGTCCCCATGACATGAAGCGTTCTACTCTACACAGAACAAATGCTGGGCGAGCTTCCCGCATGTCATGTCTAGAATTATTCTGCATAAACTGGCACGTTAACCGCGTGCATCAAAAGTTTAAAAAAACTACTTCCTGTCTGTAATCATTTATTTTCCATTTAAATGTGGTTTTCATTTTGGCATTTGAAGTTGAAATATCAGAATTGAACCTAAAGTCACTCCTCTCAGCCTATGATTTATTATCGTCTGATTTAGCTTTTATGTGACAAAAACCCAGGTTGAAGCAGGCAGCGCTTTAAACTTGTGTAAAGCGCTTTTTGAAAGGACGTAGTCAGTTATATTTGTATTTAATTTTGTATATTTATATTAAATAGTTTGAATGTTGTAGTCATTCATATCTTTAATTATTTTATTCCTAGAGTATTTCAACGAGTTTTTGTTGTCTCCTCTTTATTTATCCTTTAACCGCAATAAATCAGCATAAGGTGCCTCTACCCCTGCCTAGTGGCTGGTCCATATCCAGGCGCGTGCGCTATCCGTCTTCGATCTTACTTGATGGAATCACAATTCAAACTTATTCTGCGTTTTATATACTGAATATTATTGGAGCACAATTGTGCATCACTGTCACCGTAAGAAGTTCATCCACAAACAACCTTAAAGTTCATGTTCTAGATGATAATCTACCTAATATTTTTGTGTATTTATAACATCAGTCGTAATTAAGCGCCATCAGTCTTGCAATACAAACTGTACTTGTATTGCAGACGCTGGCCATGAGTTTCAACGGCGTGACATCCCGCATGGAGGAATACTTTCCGCAGCCCTTGGAATTCCTGCCGCAGCGGTGGCAGCGCGACCGCCCCTACGGCGCCATCCATCCCTTCGCGTCGCTGCCCTTCTCCCACGGCACCAGGATATGCATCGGCAAGCGTCTGGCCGAGCAGGAGATGTACACCATCATCATCAGGGTGAGACTGAGATCCACTGTTGTGGTGGAGCTGTTGTTGGCAGGAGCACTAAAGGATCTTCTCTAGCTTACTTGTTAGAGTTCAATAAATCCACGTACTTATATATAGTAAGGAATAGCAGGAGACGACGAGAGTTTTCAATTTTTTTGTAAGTAACTTTATGGCGCTGGTTTATGTCGTGTAAATTATTCCTGTTTAATCAAGATTCACAGCGCCTGTCCCTCGTTACTCTCCCTGAGCCCTGGTGGCCAGCAACCTGCGC
Organism: Hyalella azteca; assembly: GCF_000764305.2. Classification (NCBI taxonomy): domain Eukaryota; kingdom Metazoa; phylum Arthropoda; class Malacostraca; order Amphipoda; family Hyalellidae; genus Hyalella; species Hyalella azteca. Next base: position 13,343 of record NW_025939002.1, on the reverse strand, counting down.
GTGTCCTTGCCATCTTGGGAGTCGTTCCATTTCTTCGTCTTGTTCTTGTCTCACTTCTAGTGGTGCCTCGGTGGTGCCTTAGTTATCTTCTTGGCGTTATTTCCCTAATGTATTCAATCAGTATCGTTCTTCTTTAGATTGGAATGCGGGTGTTTGAGCGTCGGCCCTCTTAACTGGATTCCCTCTTAACTGGATCACTTTGCCTTCTTGCTATTTTGTGCATCGCGTACTAATGGTGGGAGTTTACTGTTACTGACGCTCTTCTCCTCAGCACCGCGTCTTGTATCATGCTTTGGCTGCGCTCCGTCACTTCACTTATCATTTTGCTCAAAAACGTACTGTACTTTACCCCCGAGCTCCCTTGGTGTTCTCACATATCCAGAGCTGGGTAGCGCTACTTTGAAATGCAGTGGCCGCTACCGCTACCGCTACATGCTCTAAATGTAACAGGCGCTACCGCTACCGCTACCGCTACAATTGCTCAAGTGTAGCGCCGCTACCGCTACCGCTACTGAAAATGTAGCGGCCGCTAGCAGAGGCCGCTGCTTATGTAGCGCGCCACTGCCCACCTCTGGTAACAACTAACATGTTGACACTAGTAACAGGCTGAGGTTGACAACACTACACCGAAATATTTCGTACAGTTTTATTTTGTAATTTATATTATGTATGTATCATGCTGATTTTTAAATAATATTTATACTATTAAATAAAATCTAAAGGCTTTATCTATAAATGTAGCGGTAGCGCTGTATCGGCAAAACCTCGTATCGCTACTTAAATATGTAGCGGGCCCTACCCTACCGCTACAATTGCTTAAATGTAGCGCCGCTACCGCTACCGCTACATGTAGCGCGCTACTGCCCACCGCCCACCTCTGCACATATCCCGATCCTGCTCATTAGATATTATATGAAAGCTTACGGACGCCTCGGCAAGTTGATATCTTGGCACTGCCTTTCTTGCCAGCCTTTTCGACGGGCTTCTACTGGACAACATACTGCCTGATGCCCCGTGTTCTCTTAAAATAGTCCCTAATCTCTGCATTCAAAATAATCTTGCTTCGATTCTCCGATCTGTTACATAGCAACCGAGTGCGCAATAAATTAAGAAGCGTCTGTAGTTTCCTCGCTTACCTAGGCGCTCGTCCATTGGAGTAACGTCCCTCTAGAAGTACATTGGTTTCCTCGAATGTTTTGCTCACACCTGTGTACTTCTCCAAGGTGCACCAGTTGAATCTGCCGATATAAACCGATCAAATACGTTCGCAGGTATTCTTCGTCTTGGCAGAGTTCAAAATCTTGAATTTACTTAAAAAATATGTGACGTTACTCAACAAACCAATTAACCTTTATTTTTGACTAAAATCAATGTTTAGATCCAAAATCCAAAAATACACCAATTAGTTTTACGAAGGCTTACGAAAATGTATGAGATATTTTGCTTCAATATTCATATTGTACCTAATCCTGCGTTTCAGATGCTGCAGAAATACACGGTGACGTTCGAGTCTGATGAGGAGATGAAGGTGAAGACGCAGCTTGTCCTCAAGCCCGCCACGCAGCTCGCCTTCAAGTTCCACCCGAGGAACTGATCTGCGCTTACGGATAACTCGCCAATCTTGACTTAAGTTTCGTGTTGGTACATGCGGGCCCTGATCGTGGCAAGCTGTCACCTGCGCCTCCCCGTATCGTGATGTCACCAGCGCGCCCGAGTATTGTGCTGTCACCAGCGCGTCCAAGTATTGTGCTGTCACCAGCGCGTCCAAGTATCGTGCTGTCACCAGCGCCTCCCTGTATCGTGCTGTCGTCACCAGCGCGTCCAAGTATTATGCTGTCACCAGCGCGTCCAAGTATTGTGCTGTCACCAGCGCGTCCAAGTATCATGCTGTCACCAGCGCGCCCGAGTATTGTGCTGTCACCAGCGCCTCCAAGTATTATGCTGTCACCAGCGCGTCCAAGTATTATGCTGTCACCAGCGCGTCCAAGTATCATGCTGTCACCAGCGCGTCCAAGTATCATGCTGTCACCAGCGCGCCCGAGTATTGTGCTGTCACCAGCGCCTCCAAATGCTGTCACCAGCGCGTCCAAGTATCATGCTGTCACCAGCGCGTCCAAGTATTATGCTGTCACCAGCGCGTCATGCTACGGACAAACCACAAGTGCCTTCGTCTCTCAGCATCATCAGTTCCTGCAATGCGCTGCTTACCTGCGTTACAGGAGCGGAGGGTAATAATCCTGTTATACTCAGTAGGAGGCGATCCATTTAATTACATAAATAATTTATTGGGTGGGTCAAAAATTAGTACTCAGATATTAATATTGCAAGTTGTTGATATTATCTTGGACCACTGGCATTGGTTGTGAGGTGAAGAGCCGGAGAGTCGGGGACTCCTGGAAATGTGTGTAGTCGCCATTCTCATCTCAGCAGGTAGACTTCCTGTATTATATTAGTGTGCAAATCTAAGTTATTCATCGCAGTACAAACCATTTCATCACCTAATTTGAGCTCAAAAATATTTTTTCTATGCCCTGAGAATGTGAGTAGCCCACAAACAACTGAATTCTCTCATTATGCAACTGGGGAAAACTGACCATGATTGCTATTCGACTATAAGATGGCTTTGTCACATTGTGCATTAAGTTAATTATTTTAGAATATTCACTTGTAGGGCTTACTGGAGATTATCTTGCCGTGCCCCAAGCAGTTGATAGTGCTTTTTCTGAGCTGCCGTGTGCGGTTCCTGCTCTAGGGCAAATTTACGTCGTCTTTCCTATCTGTAGAAGTAGGTTTGCTAGCGCTTCAGATAGCTTATCTACTTTGCGCGCGCCGGAACTAAATTAATTAGTATTTTAAATTCTCCTACAAATGCCCAACATAATTTATTTTGTGTTTAATCTATCAACGTGCGAATTGCTCGCTGCCATCGAATAGTGAAATCCATAAGCTAATTTATCTGTTGCACACCTTATCAGTTGATATTATTTGCAATATACAATCGTCTTTTATTTTAGGTCATAAGTTTTATATTATAATCTATATTTCTTTCTAATAGTTATCCATGTATGGACTCAAGACCCACTGGAGTTCCTGATATAATCAATGAGACACAAGCCAGTATAATTGCGACGCTGGGAGACTAACTGAACTGAAGACTCGTGGAGCTTAGCTATATATAATATATACTACAAATTGATGTGTAGGCATAACCATCATAAGCGTTTGTTATGTTAGACATTAAGCTCTCTTCCAGCGTTGAACGTTTCTTGTTACCAATATGTTATATTCTCATCACAGAAACGTTTATGAACCGACTTATCTTGTTACGGGAAGTTACTGGTAAAACGAGTAAAATGACGGTATACGGGTAAAACGACGGTATACGAGTAAATGACGCTATACGGGTAAAACGACGGTATACAGGTAAAACGACGGTATACGGGAAAAACGACGGTATACGGGTAAAATGACGGTATACGGGTGAAACGACGGTATACGGGTAAAACGACGGTATACGGGTAAAACGACGGTATACGGGTAAAACGACGGTATTTTGCAATCTGTATCCGTGGACTATTTAATGGTAATCAAACTATAAACGGGTAANCTGTATCCGTGAACTATTTAATGTTAATCAAACTATAAACGCGGGTAAAACGACGGTATTTTGTAATCTTTATCCGTGGACTATTTAATGTTAATCAAACTATAAACACGGGTAAAACGACGGTATTTTGTAATCTGTAACCGTGGACTATTTATTGTTAGTCAAACTATAAACGCGGGTAAAACGACGGTATTTTGTAATCTGTTTCCGTTTTCTAAGTACAAACGATTTATCGTATCAAAATATTGTTTCTATTATTACCTTCGCTATAATTTCATGGCCTAGGTGTGCTACCGAGTGTTGTGTGTTGGCAAGTTGTGTTGTTACTGTAAGATCCTTTCCTTACCTCAGAAATCTGTTGCCTTGCTAACGGAATTACTGCTCATTCTTCGATCGAGATGTCAAATGCCTCGAATGCTTTCGGTTCTATTGTCTGCTGATCGTAATTTGATCAGTTAACCAGAAATTTTCGACTACCAAGTCTGAAAAAAAATTCTGGTCTGTGTGGATTAACCACTGCACTGTGCGTGGCGTAACCACTGCACCGTGTCTCTCCCCATGCCGCCCTGTCCTTGAAGTGGGAGAGGGCTTGCGAAATCCAATGATGGCTGGGGCTGTGTTGTCTAGGTTTCCCTGGTAGATTCAATAATGACAAATTGGCTCAGCCCGCGTGTTCAGACTAACGGGGTGGCACGTGGGCACGGTGGGGGGCGGCAGCTTAGGCTGCTGTGGCCCGCCGTGTCCTTGGAACATGGGGAAGGCTACCCATGACCCCATCGGGGTAGAACAAACCGGGCTCGGGTAGTTACGGGTTAAAAGGCCCTTCTTATTCTCGGGGTAACTTTTGAGGGCCGCCTTGGGCCCAGGCTGTCGGGCGGAGGGGTATTTACTCCTACTGATCGGTGTTCGCCCGCCTAACAGCAGAGATCCTGCAATATGATACCGATTTCCCGAGTTCCCCTTTCCGGCTTGAGGCAGCCTGGATAGAGAGAGGGAGACCTCCCCTGAAAGGGTTACCTAAAGTCAAACGTTTGCCACTGAAAAAAAAACCCTCACTCGGCCGATACTTCGCTGACGACTGGATCACCTCTTACGACCCCGGCGCCGAGCGATGGTACCTCATTGATCTCGACGCTAGAGCCGTTTGTTCCGCGCCTCAAGGCCCTTGGGCCTGGCAGAGCCTGGCAAAACAAAAAATCTAAACACCAAGAAACATGGAAACAAATGCAGCCAACTCAAGAAGCCCGCACCCAAGATTATCCTCACTTTTTGCGCACCTCATCGACGACGGGTGAGAACCTAGCTGCCATTGATGTAGTCTTGGCTAACCGGCAAATAGTGTACTCTTTTGGTGGTGAGTCGAAAAATGTGCATGAGACCCGCGACGGAGCACTCATGGTGGAAGTGCAAAGCAAAACCCAGAGCGATACAAAATATCAAATCATTTGCAACTTGTTCGATCCCCGTTGAACCATACGGTGCACTGAACGAAACTAGAGGAACTATCTACTACCGCAATGAGCCCGAGTACACTGTCGAAAACCTACAAGAGCATCTGATCCACTTTATCGTCAAGTCGATCTACCAAATGAAGAAGAAGATCAATGGTGCCCTAGTGGACCTACCATTATATGTACTGACCTTCGCAACATGCATACTCCCAACTGAGGTGAAGATTGGGTGGCACCAATGCTCCGTGAGAGAGTACTTCCTCCGCCCTCGCCGGTGCTGTAAGTGCCAGCGCTTCAACCATGGAGCCAAAACATTTCGCTGCTATATGCCCCGCTGCTACATGCCCCGCTGCTATATGCCCCAGATGCTCCCAAGATGCCCATGAGCTGCCCGTGCCTCCGCTAAATGCCCCAATTTTGGTGAATCACATGAGGCATCCTCACCTAACTGCTTCTACCACACACTCGAACAGGAAACTTTATCCGTCCAAGTCAAACAAAAACTAATTTACAGAGACGCCTAGCGCCAGGCAAGTGTTCATGTCTCACAACCAGGCACCACCTACGAAGCCATCCTCCATAACCACAATGCTCCTGATCACACGCTGGAGTCGAGACGGACCACCGAACGAAGTTGTGATGGTGCCGCGGCCACCTCGTCATTGGAGTCTCCTCCTTCCCCCCCCGTATTGGCAGGAACGCCACCCCCACCATCTTCCTCTAGACCATCGACAACGCCAGCGCGCCGCCTATCACCGTCTAGCGCTGCTAGACGCCCGCGAGACCGATCCAAATCTGTCAAAGGTGCAGCCAAACGGCATGAGGCAACGTCCTCATCCGTGCTAGCAGACTACCCCATGCCATTAAATGTACCCACCTACCTACCACCACCAATACCTAAACTGAGCAGTTTCCCTGTTGTCCCCTTGGGACGACCCTCTAGCAGGCCCCTTCGTGCGCAGCCATTAGACATCCCGATGGACATACGACCCCAAGTGCCCTTCTGTAAAATGGCAATTCTACAATGGAACAGCCCGGATATCGCGCTAACTTGAGCGAATTTTTGTCACTTCTTTCTGACCTTAGGCTGGCCTACGTGGGCCTTCAGGAGAGCATGTTGGGTCAATTCGTGCCCCGGCCTCCAAATGGATACAGAGTCCTTGCCCACTCGCGGGATGATCAGGGCGTCCCGGGCGACGGCCTGATGTGTTACATTAGTAACGATCAAGCATTCCAGCGTATAGCCCTCTAAACCCCATTCCAGGCAGTCGCGGTGCGCCTCCAGCTCCATAGGATGCTCACAATCTGCAACATTTATATCCCTACCGGTACTCCCTTGCTATTTATTATCTCGTGCAGCTTAGCCGCCAATTCCTTCCCCCTTACATGATCATCGGGACTTTAACACCAGAAGCCAATTATTGGGAGATACAAACTCCAACCATTACGGAGACATCGTTGACAAGTTTTTAGTTGGAGGCTGACCTGTGCCTCCTCAACACTGGAACTAAGACACGATTATGAACCCAATCGGGGGGAATCATCGGTGTTAAACCTGTTCCTCTGCTCCCCCCGATTTCGTGCTGGATCTGAGCTGGCGGGTGATGGACGATCTGCATGGCAGTGACCATTTCCCAGTCATCATTGATGTACTTCCGTGCCTCCCTGTGCATTAAACCCAGAAATATCTGCATGACAAGGCTGACTGGGAGATCTCCCGGCAGCTTACACAGGTCCCTCATGATGACGACCAAATCTGTTACCTTCCTCTTGCTTAGTCGGTCGACAAACTCACCTCCTTAACCCTCGCCGCAGCTAAATGTGCAGTACCTAAATATAAAGGCACTCGAAAGAGGCCAAGCCCATGGTGGACGCCCGCGTGCCCGCTAGCAAATCTGGAACGAAAACGAGTACATCGACGCTTTCAAAAATACAGTCTGGTCGCTGATAAAATAGCATACAGCCGAGCTCGAGCAGTGGCGCAGAAGGTAAAGAAGGACGCCCACTCGACCTCTTGGCAGCGGTTTGTATCGGGAATCAATTCGGACACCGCCGCATCAAAGGTATGGAACAGAATCGGGAAGATGTCTGGGCGCTACAACACGTAGCCCTCCCCCCTTCTGGTATACAATGGAGAACCCATCTCAGAAGCACGTACGTGAGGTGAACTCTTCGCCCACCACTTTGCTTCGGTAAGTATCCCGAATCGTCACACGCCAGCCTTTCGCCAACATCGTAACAGAATAGAGGCCTGCCTCCTAGACTTCTCATCAAACGGCACTCACTTATAACGACCCTATCACCATGACTGAGGTGAAACGTATGCTGAGGCAGTCCCGTCGGACAGCTCCCGAAGTCGATCAGGTCACCTACCAGGTGATTGAACACCTACAGGGAACAAGCCTGGGGTGGCTTCTAAATATCTACAGCAGAATCTGGATAGACCACTTGTTTCCTGATGCGTGGTGTCAAGCCGTAACCTTGCCTTTCTGAAAGCCGGCATTGGAGACCTCTAGCTACCGACCGATTGCTTGAACTGGCTGCCTGTGTAAGCGGTTGGAACGCATCATCAACGTGAGACTGACGAACTATTTGGAGCAGGGAGAGCACCTGTCACCAGAGCAGTTTGGTTTCCACCGAGCTCGCTCAACAACAGATGCTCTGGTTCGCCTCACAAAAGATATCCTCTCCGCGTACCGAGAAAACAGCACCTAGTTGGGGTATTTTTTGACCTTGAAAAAGCCTACGACACTACTTGGCGCTTTGGCATCCTCCGCGCCGCGCATGGGCGCGGCATTCGTGGACACATGGCCTTCTTTATCTAAAATTTCCATCATCGACGCCGATATACTATCCGCATTGCTAATGTCTCCTCTGACGAGCGCCTACAATAAGAGGGTGTATCACAGGGCTCTGTATTGAGCTGTACGCTGTTCGCCCTTGCCATCAATAACATACTTTGCCAATTCCCTGCTGCTGTGAGTGGCTAGCTATATGTCGATGACCTGGTCATATATCATATGCATCTTCGGCCTACCTTCCGGCCCTGGAGCAATGCTGCAGGTTGCGATTAATGCCCTCTGCAAGTGGTGCACCGCAAACGGCTTCACTTTCTTTCCAAGGAAAGCAGTAGCAATGAACTTCCACCGTACTCGCCATGCGGCTGAGCCTAGCCTTTACTTCGCCGGTCACCCGATCTCGTTCGTGCCATTAACCCGTTTCCTCGGCCTAGTCTTGGTATACGCGCCTCAGCTGGATACCTCACATCCGGCAGCTCAAACGCAAACATGCACCAGTGCCCTTTCGGTTCTGAGGTGCTTATCCCATCTTACTGGGGGCGCTGACCGATGCACTCTGTTACGAGTATACCGCTCGTTGATTCGGTCTAAAATAGACTACGGCTCCATCGTCTTCTCCTCAGCAAAAGCCTCAGCTCTTCACTACTGGATCCTGTCCACAACAGCGCCATACGTCTGTGCACTGGTGCGTACCGGTCTTCACCAGTCCTAAGCCTATACGCAGAGAGCTTCCACTAAGCGCAAGAAGAGACCTCCTTATACTGCAGTACCTTGCTAGAGCCCAACAGCTACCCTGAGCATTATACACCGAAAAAAAGGAACGCGTGGGCTCGCCGAGTGACGGAGTCTTTCGGCGTGCGAGCACGGAGACCTGTGCCCGTCTGCATAATGTTATGCAGACTAAACCCGTTAGCTTCTCTAACACTACCCGCTGGTCGCTCTCCCCCTCTATGGTCTGCCCTGGCTTTATGCAAGGCAGGAAAAGCGATCGCTCAACTGACGACATTAGGTCTCCGTTGCTCGATCATCACAGACGAGGCTTGCACATATACCGACGGCTCCTAAGACGATAGTGTCAGATCTTAGATTATGGTGTTGCAACTCGTGACTGGAGAGATTATCTCTATAGGGAGTGGTATTATGTAAGAGTTATAACAGATATAACTTATAAGCTGGGCCGGCCATTTGGGCCGGAGCACTCTTGACGACGCGTTGCATCGCGGAGCGCTTAGTAACTACTACGGGGCTCATACTAAGGTTACCAGCCCTAATAAAGCCTTCAGCTTCCGCCCACAACTAAGGTCTTGATCGCGTGATTTATCACGTGATGTCTTCCAGACACTGACTCATGTTAGTACTTTTCCATTAATCTCTGTCAGGTAAAGTGGATGATACGTCTCAATTACTTATAATCTAATCATATAATTATAATGAGACGCCAGATTGACACCGGACAACTCTCCTCTTTCTGGAAGATCGCAACGTGTAATTGTGGGCTATATCTTTTTTCTTCAGCTATAATCTTGATGTTAGTTGACACTTTACTCATTTTATCTCGCCGCAGTATCGAATTATTTTCCCAGGGTAGATTTCGCGTCTACCGGCAGTAGAGCGCACGGACCAATATCTGCCACACTTAGCGGGAAATCCGCTATGGGCCCATGACCCGCAGTGGTCCCGTTGCTCCATGTTGCCCTACCAAGTGCCACGTATATATGACAATATAGAGCCAACGTGCTAGAGCGATCTCTGTCTTTCCAATCACACGTAATTTCATGTGATGAATGAAAAAATAATTAATTTACTGTTGACTTCGTCGTTAATCGAGTGATGAACTTTGGTGGCTCTGACTGCTTCGCTGTGAGGGGAGCGCAGCCGTGGGTAACAAAATTGACTCGTAAACAGGCTCTGGGCCCAACGCCAACCATCAGCATGCAATATCTACACACAGCCTCAGATAAATGAGCTGTATGTAACTCCGGCTAACAGTAAATCCGTTTTGCACAACACAGCCACTGCTTCACAGAGCCGGAGCACAACTGTGGAGCGCAACAGGCCCTACCGCAATAGGCGGCGCAGGTTACGTTAGGTTGGGTTACGTTAGGAGTAGCTGTTGCGGTAGGGCCTGTTGCGCTCCGGCCAGTTGTGCTCCGGCCTGTATGCGCTCCGGCCTGTGACTGAACGGCGCTGTTGTGGTGGGCGCTTTGTGTCAAAAGCTGTGAAGATGCCCGGCTGCGTTACACTCGGGAAGGTATATGAATCGCACTTTGGACTTGGGCTATGCTGACCTCTAGCTGTCCACCCGCTGTGAGAGTGTGAGACTCATCGGTGGCGAAGGACTGTAGCGGCAGAGATTCTGCCCTAGCAGAGTAGATGCATATTTAAGATCGCTAATAACGGCAGTTAGAGTGGAGAACGTCTTGAATTACGAAAAAATTCAATGACTGGAAAGAGGCTCTAAAAAAACTTGACATAATAGTTTAATCACATATCAATCAATTAAGAGTGAACTATTCTATATAAAAAATATTTCAGTCTAGCCAACTGGACACTTTTGACTCCTGAGCACTAATAAGTCTAAAGCGGCAAGACGATTTTGAGCCTTTGTCGAGACTTCTTCACGGTTACAGCTTTGGCTGACGAAAATTCACACGGATACTGAAATTAGTCACGAGATGATATTAATTCAATCAAAGCTTTGTTAATCTGCCATAATAATTATACCGAGCTTGCTTCATGCTAATTTTCGGCTACGACACAATCAATGATATAAAGACTTAGCATTTGTCATCAGTTCATTAATTCGTTTAATACTCGAATACAAAAGTAAGCTTCATAAATCAACACTGAAGACATTTCATTCAAACACAGGCCAATTTGCATTAATTACATTGGAAAATGTTGTGATCCTTGCCCTAATTCGATATACTGCAAGAAATTAATAGTTCGCAGTACAATTGAAGTTTTGGAATAAATTTTCGTTAATGGCGTGTCAGTAAGTTGCCCCCAAAGTGTTTGCCCCACAAAGCGAAAATTGCTATTATAGAGCCGTGACCACATTAAGAATCACGCGCCAGTTTATGCATAAAATTCTTATCTTTTCTATGATAATTCCATTTGGAAGACTTTTATTTGGGTTTGAGTTAGTTATGATTTCTTTGGCCGACTACAGTTTCCCAACATTTCTTGCAACGGTGTAGGCAATCTTCCGCATTTCTTCAAATCCACGTTTGAAGATAGAAGCTACTGTAACTCCGACCTCGAGTCAGATTCGGAGACAGTTCACCAGTCAGATTTCGTACGACTGCAAACTACGCCACACCTTCACTTTTTGTCCTCCACATCTGCGTTATGGAGTGAGATTTTCAGCGTGCGTCTCGTCTGAGGTGGCAGCCTTGAGTTATGAGACCATCTGGGGACTTCGGCAACACTTGTCTCCTCCATAGAGAACGGGTCTCTGCGAAAGCTGAGGAGATGATGCTGCAGGTTAGTTGTCCGTCACTAGCCGGCTCCGGCCGGTTACCATTATGGATAACCGTCTTCCCTTCACTACTCTCAATCCAAATTAAAAAAAACCCTCCTGTCTTCCAACTGATCATATATTTTTTAGATACCAATTTATTTATGGCCTCTTACTTTTAGGATGACTATACAATTTTAAGCGCACAGCTGCTAGGTCCGTGAACGTAAACAGTTTGCAACATTTGGACCCTAATATTCAGAGTGCGCCAATTCTCTATTACATAAGTTGATTTCTTTTCATTCAAAGCAGTTGGCATTTATTTGACATGATGGGTGGCACAGAACTTAGCACGTCAGTTTCTCTGTGCTAACAAGGCTGGCTTGCGCTGACCAGCTGAAGCTCTTGCTCCCGATTTTCTGAAGACTTCCAGCGAGCGGCAGCTCGGACCAATTCACTGTTCGAAAGCATAGAATTAATTCACAGTTCAGAATTAATAAATACATTACTCTGAGACATTTCTCTTCCATCTTTAATTGTTGTGGTAATTTAATTTGTCTTCTACTGAAAAGGGTGGTCGCACTAAAAATTCTGTACAGTTCATGGTTCTCAAGCTTGTGTGGTAAATCAATCTTGTACCCATGAGCAGGGAGCACAGCAAGCATTAGGTGGTAATATTTTTGAGAACGTTTAATAATAGGGAGAATACGTTCAATAGTAATGGAACGTTTTACTTTGCTAATTAATTATGTATGAAATGTTCATTCGTACCAAGCTAACACTGTGAAATCAGTGTTATTCAAAAGTGTGGAATTCGTCTTGAAGTTGATGCATTAAAAGCTTAGCATTGTTTGCGAGCAATATTTGAGTGGGGCAATTTCTACCCTACAGCAAAAACGTTCGCAAACGTTAACCTAAAAGTCGACATATTTGCTGAGAACTTATTACTTGCAACGTATTCTGATAACGAAAAATAAATTATTCTGATTAATTACCTATTCTTCACTAGTCGGGGTTGAGTTTTAGTCAGTTTTAAAGGAATTCCCAAGATCTGACGTGAAATTTTATTTAGTATATTACCACAAAATTCGATAAAAATGTTTTACGTTTTCTGGACGTTTCGGAACATTCTCTATCGAATTTTTTTCCGAACTTATATTGTTAAAGTTGGATTAAAAATTATTATTCAAATTCTTATTGATATTATCATAGACATTATTATGAAAATTATTAATAGAATTATAATTGAAAATATTATTGAAATTTATGTTCAAAGTACTGTTGAAATTATTAGATAAATTAGTATTAAAATTATTTAAAAAATTATTATTAAAAACATTCCTAAAAATCTTATTGAAAAATTTTCAATAATAAATTAACCACTAATTAACATAATAATTTAATTACTAATTTCAACAAAATTTCACGACCAATTTTAAAACTAATTACAATAATAATTTTATTAATAATTTCAATAATAATTGTAACATTAATTTCAAAAGTAATTTTAATAATAAATTCAATTACAATTTTAATAATAAGTTAAATAATAATCTTATCAATGATTATAATAATAACTTTAATATTGATTTCAATAACATTTTTAATAGTATTTTAAAAGTAATGCTGATGATAATTTTAATAATATTTTTAATGAAACTGTAATTTTATAATTATTTTATATAATAATTTCAATAATTTGAATAATAATTTAAATGAAAAATTTTTTAGGATTAGTATTAATGATAGCGCCTCATCTTTTACTGCGAACTGTAAGCTTTTTGCCGACGACGCCGTGTTCTATCGCTCAAGAATAGAATAGAATAGAAGTGTCGGCACTGAAGAAATAGGCCCATGGCCTGTTGCCGATTCTTGTTCATAGAATATAATAGAAGTGTCGGCACTGAAGAAATAGGCCCATGGCCTGTTGCCGATTCTTGAATTTTTTCGTGATTTGATTCACAAGGGATCCGGCCTTTGGAACCCGATCTTTCCATAGCTGGCGATTGATTGAGATAGCTGCTGGA
>NW_025939001.1:0-307 GCF_000764305.2 Hyalella azteca | reverse complement strand
CGCAGCCCCGTTCGACGACTTCGAAGGTCTACCAGCTTTCCTTTTTTCAGGACTGAAATTTTTAAGGAACGACAGCATTTGGCTGACTTTTTCCATAATAATATTGTTACGGCAAAAAAAAAGACGTATTTGGACGGAAAAGAGCAAAAAATATTTTCACAGCAAAAGCGATAGGCACCTAAACGAAAAACACCAATAAATCCTTGCAGGGTGGGTAGTAATAAACAGTTAATTTTAAAACAACGGTTAAATTTTGCCGGAAAATTACACGAGGGACTTGGACGGAAAAGAACAATAAAAATTTGCA
>NW_025939000.1:0-341 GCF_000764305.2 Hyalella azteca | reverse complement strand
ATGCGGCTTCAGGAATTCGTATGGGATAAAGAACTCATTCATAGCTACAAAGAAACCCGAAACGGTCTGCTTGGCCCTGATTATTCATCCAAATTTTCGGCCTACCTAAGCCTTGGCTGTCTTTCGCCACGACTGATTTACGAAGAAATAAAAAAAGCAGAAGAGGCCCGTGGTGCCAACGATTCTACCTATTGGCTCATTTTCGAATTGCTTTGGCGTGATTATTACTATTTTATTGCTTTAAAATTCGGAATAAGGATATTTAAGAGAGCCGGAATTAAACATGATTTTTCAAGAAAATGGAAGAAGAATCGCGAACATTTCAAGAAATGGATGGATGG
>NW_025938999.1:0-463 GCF_000764305.2 Hyalella azteca | reverse complement strand
CTCCGGCGGATGGCGGCGGGCATCCAGTCGCTTCCAGGTGGCCCTGAGATTGCTGGCGCTCGGCTTGCCGAACCAGGGCATCGGGCGGCCTGCCTTGCGATCCGCCAGCAGTTGCTCTGCAGTCTCGCGCTTGATGTACCAGGAGCCCAACTTCGTCGATGGCGCGGCAGCGCCATGGGTCGCGACGAGTTCGGCCGTGGGCACGTAGCCCGCCTTGGCGTACTCCGCGAGCTTGTCGCCCGAAAAGCCCAGCACGGTTCGCAGGGATGCAAGTCGAATCATGTCCGACGACGGCATCCGCCTGCTGGCCAACCAGGTTGTCCATTCGTCATGCGGAATGGCGAGTAGCCGGCCGACCTTGATGGCGCTGAGCTTGCCGTCCTGGATTGCGTGTTGAATCACCGAACGCCCACCTACCTGCCTCGCGGCCGCGGAGATCGAGATGTGGCCGACCAGGTCCGAG
>NW_025938998.1:0-1501 GCF_000764305.2 Hyalella azteca | reverse complement strand
CGTCTTCAATGGACTCAGACGACCGCCGCAGCTAGCGTCTTCTATGGACTCAGACGACCGCCACAGCTAGCGTCTTCTATGGACTCAGACGACCGCCACAGCTACCGTCTTCAATTAATGGACTCAGACGACCGCCGCAGCTAGCGTCTTCTATGGACTCAGACGACCACCATAGCTAGCGTCTTCTATGGACTCAGGCGATCGCCACAGCTAGCGTCTTCAATTAATGGACTCAGACGACCGCCACAGCTATAGCGTCTTCAATGGACTTAGGCGATCGCCACAGCTATAGCGTCTTCAATGGACTTAGGCGATCGCCACAGCTATAGCGTCTTCAATGGACTCAGGAGATCGCCACAGCTATTAGGTCTTCAATGGACTGTCTACTACATAAAAGAACGAATATCATCTCTAAAGTGCCAGCATTAAAACTTCAAGCCATTCAGGGGCTTCGTCAGTTCTGATGGAAATTTTTGCTATACTGGCAACTATTGATTTCATTGTCCTGTTCGGCTGCTGGTAGCCATGAAAACCATTATTCAGCATTATGATTGTGATTAGTAGTCTTAGTTATCGTTTATACAGGCCGGCTTTGCATCAATATCAACTCATTTAATGTTATTTCTCCAATTTACACCACGAAGTTAGATTTGAACATTGCTCAAAGATCATCAATATTAATTAACGAGCTAAATGAACAATTCGGCTTAACAATAAAGGCAGCTCTAGGTATTTTTTTATTCTTAAATCCCAATCTAAACCAATTTAGTCCCAATGACTAAATTTGCTGGATGGCCTTGCCATCAAATTTAAACTGAATAACACAGGGATAAAATTTACTGAAAACGAATTGTTCGAACATTTTATTTTAAAACAAAGTGTAAAACTGCTGCAAACGTATTAAATATTTTCAAGAGGCTACTTATCGAGAGGACAAATAATAATGAATTTTTCTCGCTACGCTTACCAACATGGGATGTCAAAACAGGAACACCCCAATACTTGTTGATAATACGGAACCTCGGAAGTATTATCTTCCTGCACTGATTTGAAATATCTAAGAGCTTGAGTCGTTTCATCATAATCAAGCCGAATACAATTTTGAATCGTATATAATAAGAGTTACTGTACTGGAGGGCTAGAAGGGCTAATATTCCCTCCTAGCTGTTCAATCACCTGTTTCTTCCAGTCAATAACTTGTTGGGCAACTGAAGGTATCATTGATTCAATGAGATCCAAAGATCTTGTGCCTCGGGAATCAACAGCTTCGGTAGTAGTTTCATCTGAGTCACAAGGAGCGTTAGTCGTTCCTTCAGAACTGTGGAGTTCAGCAGTTGAAGCCATTTCTTCGGATGCAATTGTTGAGACTGTCGGATCCTCGATACTGACAGATCTCCGAGACCGCAGCTCCGCGGCATCCTGGTCCACCACCGACGACACGATCTTAGGATCGATGTTGACAGGCTCGACCATGGTTGAATTAATACTTATAATTATAATT
>NW_025938997.1:271931-302971 GCF_000764305.2 Hyalella azteca | reverse complement strand
CCAATGTCCTGATTGTCAAAATGAATATTTCACCAAGAGGACATTTAGACATCATATTCTATTGAAGCATTCATCTGAACAGCTAGAGCATAGTGGCAGCTCTCAATCTTTGAGTGGCAAGCATTCAGAAGTCAGTCCTGATAGTGTTAATTTGCTTGCAACTAAAAAGCACTTGCATTGCCCTAAGTGCGAGAAAACATTTTTCTATAAGTCTGGCCTCAAGCAGCATTATATATTAAAGCATACAGAAGAAAAGCCGCTTCATTGTTCTGAATGTGATTTTGCTACTGTAAGTAGGATCAGACTTTCAAAACATGTACATTTTGAGCATTCGCCTGGAGAGTATTTATACTGCCCTGAGTGTGAATATTCCACTTATAGCCAACGTTATTTGAGGAGTCATTTATCTAGAGTTCATACAGGAAAGCAATTTCAGTGCTCTGAGTGTGACTTTGTTACTAACACTAAAGATAATATGAAATGCCATTTTTTAAACATTCATTCAAAAGTCAAGCCTCATACCTGCTTGGAATGTAACTTTGCATCTGCAAGCAGATCAAACCTAAGGAGGCATTTTATTTCAAAGCATTCTTTAGAAAAACATTTCCTCTGCACTAAGTGTGAATTTACTTGTGCCACTAAACAGATCTTGAATTACCATTCATTTTCTGCTCATTCAAAAGTGAAGCCTTTCAAGTGCTCAGAGTGCAAATATGCTTGCATTACAAAGCAAAGTCTTGATCTGCATTTTCTTGCAAAGCATTCTGCATCCAAATCTTTCAAGTGCCCTAAGTGTCCATATGTTTGTGTTAGAATAGATAGTCTTCAGAAGCATTGCCAAGCTAATCATCAGCCTTGATAGCATTAAACCTTGATTATAACATTTGCATTTATTGATTAGCCAAAAATATTGAAAATCAGTAGAGACAAGTCGCAATAATTGTCAGTTACTTGGCCCTCTTCAAAATCAATATTTCCTTTTACTCTATTGTTTCCCAGGGTCTACTCAAACAACTTGCTATACAATAAATGATTTAATCCATGACAATTAGGAAAAGAAAAAGAATGTTTTTGAAAATTTATTTTTGTCTTGTTCACCTTTGGGAGATCACTCAAAGACATTGACTAGATTCATTCATCTCTATTAAATCAATCAGCATCATGCCATTCAGTAGCCATGGCAGTGCTCAAGTGATGACAGATTTTGATAAAAATCCTGTTTAATGTCAAGCTAAATTATTATAAAGACTATTTTCTTTTAAAATGATACCGGTATGACTTATGCCATTTTCTTTATTCTAATTTTTTAAAACTGTCATTGAATTATATCCTGAAATCACACACCTAGGGTTATAGCCTGCTGTTTACAACCATGGCATTCATTGGTTATTAAAAAGTAATTAATTATGGTTATATATCTCTATTTCCATTTTTCATAGGACTCTAATTTAAACCTAATTGTACAAACTGCACAAGCTAGGCTTTGTTAAAAGATTTGGCCTAATGTTGTTAATAGGTTTTCATTTTGTTTCTGCTTGTAATCTGTGCCACCTTTAACAAAATATATATTTTGTTTTTATTGGAAATCAACTGCAGATGCTTAAGCTTTAAGCTGCCTCAGGTTTTCATAGGCATTTTATTTTGTCAACAGAGTTTCAATAGATATTCTGAGTCATGAGTCTTTTACGTGTCTTAGTAATGAAATTTCATGACCAACAGTTACTGCAACACAAGCTGTTGACTGCCATTTTAGTTGCAAAAGTGTTTATTCCGATTTAGGGAACATTGTGATGGATATACCAACATTCAAATCATATGAAACTTGCTATTTTTGCCCAGCAACTGCCATTAAATAAGCCATCTTTTATTTTTGTCCTCTGTGTTCCCTACCTCTGTGGAGATTCCATTTTGTTCAATTTTCTTTCCTTCCGATGTATACCACTTTGGACAAATTAACCACTTCCTCAACCATGGCATTGAATCATAGCTTTACTGTTCTTTCAGGAATATCTGGTAATTTTTCCCTGAACAGGTCATTTATTTCGCTATGATGGCATATTCTTATTCTATGTAATCCTCTTTAGATCACAAATTTAAAAACCAGTCCAGAAGATAAGCCATATCATGCCATATCAATATGTTATACAAATATGTCATATCAGTATGTTATACCAATATGCGCAGTCATTTTCTGTTGCAATGGGTTGTCTTTATTGAATAAATGAGGGGAGGTAATCAAGATTCTTTAAAATACTATGGGTTAAATAAAAGATGGCCTCCCAACTCCCTTTATAGCCATCCCTGTCCACGAGGTGTTTTTCCTCTTTTGTTCAACTTTATTTTATTCTGATACAAGACTTAATTATAAAGGGACACAATTTAAACCTAAGAGAGAGCTCTAAATCAAAAATCTAACCAAATTACTGGATAACCGGAACCCAACTAACAGGCAACTCCTAACCACAAACTGGATAACCATATAACTGGGAACCATATAACCATGTAACCGGACAACCAGGCAACCAGAGCATGGGTGGCCTAAAGAAAAACCTGAAGATGCTTCTGTAAAATATTTAAACTATCAACACACGACACAACTATTATTAAACAAAAACATCAAAACCAACTTCAAAACATATATACACAATAAACTATCAAGCAGGATAACAGATAAATATAATATCTATAATAGTATTATTGAAAACATGACATTAAAATCTTTATCAATGAATATAAAGCAGTGATTTAAAAAGGTGTATTTTGGTAACTACTCGCCAACCACAGGCAGTAGTGTGAGTACAATATAATGGCAGATAGGAGATTTGGAACTTTAATCACCACTGACACATAAAATAATGGTCTGCAAAAAGGGCAATGAGAATGAGATGGAGAGCACTGATAAACACAAATATAGATAACGTTTACCATGGATGTCAAGATTCAAAATAATTTCAACATTAACTCGGAACTGGGGGAGCATTACTTTCACAAGTGGGATCAAGGTAACCACCACTCTTCAGCAGTAAGAGTGATAGCCCATAACACTGTCACACCTGGTGCCCAGTCGATTCAAGAAATTTATGACAAGCTATACAACAAATTTGTTCCTGAGCATAAGAGAAATGATGATTTTAATTTGCATAATAAAGCTCTGCATTAGAGACTGTGATAAAATAATATATTTTTTATTATTTGACCCCTCATTTGTCCTGTTATTCATGCCATACAGTGCAGCCTACCTAGCTATATCTGATAAAAATAGAAGGACTTTAAAATTTTAGCTTCGCCTTCTGGGGTTTATGACTTCTAGAATTAATGTAAGTATGTTTTTATACAGAGGCCTTATTTGAGTACCTACTGCCTTTTATTTTTATCCACTAAGAATTGTGAACAAGTTGATTAATGTTGAATCAACATCAGATATCTGGTGGGTATGGTTGCATTGGCTACTATATGTCAATTTAGGTTTTAAAATTGGCTTTTCAAATTTTGACAGACTAGTTAGGTTTTAAAATCAGCTTTTCAAATTTTGATGGCGCTAACTGATTGTCTTTCTATTGTATAATTTTGAAAGTGATAATGGAGCTGGAGTGCTGGACTCAATGTCTTCTATTTAGATGTTGTGAATTTTTCTGGCATATTATGTAGACCAGTTGCTGGCTTTCAAGTAATTGCATTATGTTGACATGATGCGGGTTGTTACCTTTTTCAATCACCTCACCACATCTGAGACTTGCTTCAGTCTTCAAAGTTGACCGAGTCAAGAAGCGGCAATGACTGATACAAAACATTGCTATTTTAAAATATTGACTGTACCAAATCATTTTCTCTGATTCATCAGGCCTGGTAAGCTGCTCCTTTCTGCACCCAGTTTTCCCTATTTGAGCCTATTAAATCTTTTATTTTTATATACATTTCTTTTAACTCCAAACAAAAAAATATTGGACAACATTTTTAGGTACTGGTATTAACAAGTTCATGATGTTCCTTTAATATGACTTGATTTAGCAAAGAATTGCCTAAAAGAACAACTTATTGATTGTGAGATGAATACATAGTTTGATGTCTGAATTTATGTTTCATTAATTTCATTTGATAAGTGCATATGTACTTCCTGAACAATTAGCCCATGGAAGCATGTATGCCTCCTCAAAGTCTGCAGTATTGACCAGCTAATGTTATATTGCATGGGCTGGTCTTGAATTTGTGTCAAACAAAACGTAAAACAAACTCTCTGATCTAAATTGTACCAAATTAGCCATGTATCTATCCACCTATTTCTCAAACTCCATTTTTAATGTATAGGATACTTGCCTCTTAGCTAATATATGCTATGATTGTAGGTAACAAATGCAAGCTAGCAGATTGAAGTTACTAGAAGAAGTGTAAAGAGAGCCATACTGCAAGATTATGTTTGTTGAATATGCTCTGTTCATGATTTCTGTTTTCAATGTATGTTTTTACCTAGTCTCATTTTGAATGATTGAGAAACTGCCAGTATTATTGTAGGGTTAATTTTATGAACTAGACAATAAGTGTTAGTATGTATTACTTTAGCTCTAGATTTTTTTAATGTGCCTTGATTTAGTGCCTGTTCAATATCATTATTATTTGGTATGAAGGCACTGATGCATAACCATCAGTTGGTGTAATACCTGCTAATTTCCAACTCTGATGTTTCATGAGATTTGACAAACTTTTGGTGTACAATGTGATAGTAAACTTGATATGACATGTGTAGTGAAATGCCCTTTCTTTATTTTTGCTAATAAAATTGCTATTGATGTTTTGCTTATTTTTATTTGCTTACCAAATGAAAAAATACTTTATTATTCAGTATTTTTAGACATTTAATTTTGAAGCAACAAATGGAACTGAAACTTATAGAAGGATATTATTTCCCTTGCATTAAATGAAATTTTTTTTAAATGATAGAATTAACTATTTTGATTGACATGATTACCATCAACACAACCAAGTTCTCTCACTTTAATAGGAAAACAAGTCAAGAAAACAAGGATAAAAATGTCTATAAATTGCCAAAAAATGAGCAAAGATTAGATTTTAGATATTCCAATTGTCAGAGGTAGTGTGGTAAGGAATGAAATTTTCTCCATTGACTGGACCAGCAGCATTCATGGCTGATTTAAGAAAACCCAGTTGACATGATAATTTCACTGAATTGCATGCAAAAGCTTTTTAAATAATGAAAAAAACTAAATTCACAGACTAATGTCTGCTTTTATACAATCTCAGCTGCGCTGCTTTATTGGTACTACTCTAATTTGCTACGAGAATGTCAATTTACTACTGCTTATTATTTCCTACCCTTAACAAGTGCAACATCCTGGATAGCACAATCTAGCATTTTATGTGACTTCTTTAAATAACTAAAATTACCTTCCTTGTCCTGTTACTTTGAGACATATTTGCAGTTAATATATGTGTAAGAGACATGCTTTGTCCTGATAACTTCACTCATGACCTTTTTAATAGATAAAAGTTTGTTATCATAATCCTCTTATACCAGTTGTCATAACTCTTGGATTATCACCATTCAAGAGTATGGTTCTTATCTGAATTATCTGAATTTTTATCTGAAGATTGTCTTCTGAATTTTATCTGAAGATTATCTGAATTTTTTCCATAACCTAAATCTTGGTGCAGGAAGCATCTCCTTGATCAAATTTACCATACTTCTGATATTTCTTTAATTTCATATGCTACCTAATGTCTCACCTTCACCATACCTATGTAATAAGGCTATTAGCCTTTACATTGGGGCTCCGAAATGTTATAATGTTAGGGGCACTCCTAACCTTCTAGCTCTAAAGGCCCAGTACGACCAATATAGTATTGGATTTTGTCACTCAATGAACTGGTAAAACACCCTAACAGCAGGACAAATGAAACACGAGACCAATCCACCAAATGAACTCTAAAACAAGTTGGCACACCGTACCTATATACAGTTGAATGAATGATATATATATGATGATGAGGGGTTAGTTTAATGGATGATAAATACACAGGCATGAAAATGAAGATAACACAATAAATAAAAAAATTTCAAGAACCCTAAAACCCTATAAGACATTGATGATCAGTAAAACGTCATAAAGGGAACAGTGAAAATTCTATATAACTATATCACATACATGTTCATAAACCCCTGAGACCTCCAGGATCCTTGGCCAGTCCTTGAGCAAAGGGCTCTTCCCCTCTTGGTACCCTGTCCGTCCTCACGGCTGAAGCAAAGGTAAGGTTCTGGGTTCACCAGTCACAGCTTGTTAATAACTTGTGATTAACTGACACTGTACCAAGAATAGACACTTGCACTTGCTTGGACTAAACACTTGGCAAGATAACAACAGCAATCAGTTGCACTTGGCAAAGAGGTGAATTTTCAGCACAGTTGAGAACAATCACAAAGGCTGCTCATGCTCCCGACCTCAGATTTCCTATTCTGGCTTAACAGGGAACCACTGAAATACACTGCACAAGAGATCACTGGTCCTCCAGCATCACAGTCGAAGCAGTGAGTCATGAGACATCAATGCAGTTGAAAGCATAATTACTATTGCCAATTACCAACCACTATTCATTTGTGCACTGTGAGGCAACTGTGACCAACCAACCTGGTGATCCATAAACATGCTGAAATCACATACATAACCATAAAACAATCTAGAAAACAATCTGTGCATAGGCAATATATAATAGTTGATGATCTGGAACAAGAAGAGACAAGGGATTAGGGAGAAATGCATGAGAGAAGGAATGGCAACACAAAATACATAGAGCAAAAAGCCATTCCCTCACAATATGTTGCTTTATCCTGTCATTGCATTATGCAGGGAAGTAGGAGTCTCCTGCTAGGGGTATTGGCACACCCCCAACTCCTGAGATGCCCATGTCTGTTCATGTAATAGATGAACCTATGCTGAAGCATAAAACCAAAGTCAGTAAGGAAATCTAACATCATGATTGATCAAGTATGTTGAAAGGTAATTTTTTTAAGTAAAAAAGAACTGTTTTTTCATAGACGCTAAACGAGTTAAACGATTATATTTGTATAATAGGGTTTCTTTGATGTTGACAATTCTCAATAAAACTCAATGAGTCTTCATTTGATTTAGTAGTGGAATTGTTGAATTTCTTGACATGCATTACATATAGGTATAAATATTCATTGTTACTGTGACAATAATTTCATTTGATCTCAATGATATTAAGAACTTTGATGCTTGGATAATCTTGTCAAGCACAAGTCTTCATGAATATTGCCTATTTTCTATTGCCTATTTTCTATTTATTTAGCTATAAACAGAATTAGCAAACAATGCTAAATTAAACAATATGAGATGGTTGTAGGTTAGGAACCTCATGCATCAGATTTCATTCTTTTAATTTGGATTTAAACAAACCTGTAGCACACCAATGTCAAGTTAATGTTCATAACTTCATTTATAACCATTGTCAAATATTTGTACATAGACTCTTCACATTATTTTGCTCTAAAAAATGACCAATTCATGACCTAGAATATGTGCAAAAAACTGGCAATAACATATGTTCTTATAAGCCTAAGGGTGCTGCCAGACAGAAAGCGAGAAAGCGCACGCGAGCGTAAGCGCGCTGAAGCAACCATATTATATTCAAAACAATCCCATAAGGATGGCCAGATAGGACGCGCACTCACGCTAGCACCCGCGGTGCTTGCTGAGGCGCGAAGCTTGTAATTTGTTGAGTTAAATATACAAGCGCGAGCACGCGCATGTAGTTGCCCTTGAGATGTCGTTGAGGATGGATGTCAAAACTTTGATCTGCTCCATCCAAGCCGTGCTGGCTATCTGGGATGCCTCGCACCCCAAGCACAGTGATCGTCAGTACATCGATGACAGCTGGTCGCAGATTTGTGATGCATTGAGTATTCCTGGTAAGGTCAATAAAACATCATTTTGTTTCATTTATATGTGTACTAGTAGTAACCTTATATTTATAATCTAGATTCTAGATGTATGCCTGCCCTGAAACACTCCCAATGGGAGAAGTAAAGTAAGTAGTTAGAGTGTTACGAACATTGGTAGCATATCTCGGGCTACAGTATTTCTTTCAGCTTTTGGTGTTCTGGTATTTACTTTTTCACGGTGATCCTTGACACCTGGTGCTGCTTCAGTGTCGATGCCTTCTCGAGCTAGGAACCTAGGATCATATTGTGTAAAACACAAATGGCTTTTACAATTACTGTTGCATGTTCAACACTTGTTTTGATAGACTTTGTTAGTAATCTAAATTTTGCGGTCATAGTGCCAAACGTGCACTCAACGCATTGCCGGGCTCTAGATAGGCGATAGTTGAAAATTTTCTTTTACTTGTCTAAATTTTCTTTGACCGATCGTGCCACCTCACGTTGTGTCTGGCCACCTACACGCGCCAGCTCGTGTCTGTGCGCTCCAAGCTTCCGCAAGCTTCAGCTTTCTTGCTTTTAGTCTGGCCGTACCCTAAAGTTCATCAAGCATATGGTGAATAAGCTTACTAAGAAGCCATTACAAGTCATATATTGTTTCAACAAGAATGAGTGTTATGGGATTTCTTATTTTGAAAAAGGCAAGCCTAACTTAAAAAATGAATTATTGCTCTGCCTGCAAAGTCTTGGCCAATTTCTTGCACATGATCTAGACCAGTGGTTCCCAAAGTGGGCGATATCGCCCCCCTAGGGGCGGTGGAAAGATTTTGGGGGGCGGTAAGGAAGAAGAGGGCGTTTGGGGGGCGATAGGGGGGCGGTAGTCCGAAGACGAAGTTCGAACGTTTTTTTGACTATTTGTACACAACACGTGCAGCACATCATGACTCCCAGCGATGGTTTTTTCACCCAGATCTGTTTTTTAACCTCTCCTGTGGTTTACGTCTCAGACAAATTAACGGTCGGACTCGCGGCCAATCTCATGGCCAATTCAATGTTCAGGTAATATCTCTCAAACTAATGAACTTATCTCAATGAAACTTGGTACACGTATTCATTAAGACCTAACGGTAATGTTAAGCTCGTGAATTTTTTTTAATTTTGCCTTCATTTGTTTTTGCCGTAGTTATATGGCAATACGGGCCGAAATTCACAGTACCGGGTAATCAAGAATTTTTTTCCAAACTATATATTGAGCATTCCAACGAAATTTTGAATTTACAGTCCTAACTACCAAACGTTAATGTTTAGCTCATGAAAACTCATTTGATTGTGCCTTTGTTCGCGATTTTTTTTCCATTTCAGCTTCATTTGTGATTTAAACAGCAAATACGTGCTTAAATTCGCAGTAATCAAGAAATTCCTTCCAAAACTACAGAATGGATTTAAACGACACTTAGTATTTAAATACCTAACCTCAGCAATGGTGATGTTTAGCTCGCTAAATTTTTTCATTTTGCCTTCGTTTGCGAGTTATACGGCTATACGTATACGGATATACGTAAACGGCTCTTGGTGAAACCGGCCAGTAGAAAAGCCGGTCGTTCCTCCTATATCTGTATTACTCGCGAACGAAAGCAAAATAGAAAAATTGCCACGAGCTAAACATCACCGTTGAGAGGTTAGGTATTTATATACAAAGTTTCGTTGAAATCTGTTCTGTAGTTTAGAAGAAATTTCTTGATCGCCGCGAATTTAAGCGACAAATTATCCGGCGATACGGGCCAAATATAAGTGTGAAATCAAGAATGACTGTGAAAAAAACTCGCAAACGAAGGTAAAATTGAAAATTTTTAAAAGCCAAAAAAATCAACGCTTGGTAGTTAGGAATGTATATTCAAAATTTCGTTCAAATCTGTTCAGTAGTTTGGAAGAAATTCTTTGATCACTGCGAATTTCGGCCTTTGTCGCAATATAACTCAGGAATGAAGATGAAATTTAAACATTTTTACAAGCTAAAAATCAACATTAGGTTCTGACGAATATATGTTCCAAGCCTCCTTGAGCTGCGTTCATTAGTTTGGGAGATATTACTTGATAATTGAATTTGGAGATTGGTCGTGCGACTGGCCACGAGTCCGGCCGTGAATTTGCCCGAGACGTCCAAGGTTTCTAGTGCTGAAACAGTTAAAACAGCCTAAAAACATATTGGTTCACTAAATGGGGTTCTATTTGTGAAATACACATTTGTGTTTAACATTTATCTATTAAAATTGCAGCGTACTAAATTTCAAGAAAGAGGCGTATGTTTTTATATGTGTCTGTGGGGGGGGGGCGATAGAAGTTCACTAGGGAGCCAAAGGGGGCGCCAGCCTGAAAAAGTTTGGGAACCACTGATCTAGACAAATAAGGCCTGCTGTTGCGATCATGACAAACTTCTAAAATTGTTGTTATGTCATACATTCAAAAGTCAGAATTCAAATCATTTGTTTATTCATGCAAGAGCATCCATGTTTGTGGCTTTTTAACATAATGCTCTGAAAGGGCCTACCTCCATATAGCAGGCTTAATCCATGAGTCAAGACTGCTGTTCTGTAGGTTCTCATGGGTCTTTTAGGAATTGAAATTTTGAAGTTACATATTCTTGCTATAAGACAATGACTAGGAAGATGTTACGACCCAAAAAGTAGGATAAGGATATAATTTTTCACTTCAAGACCTCTTCTATTGATTCTTCTACATTTTTGTGAGCCACTGAGAAATTTAAATGTTTCCCCAAATTAAGTGTATACCACTGATTAGCTCTACTCGCCAACTATGATAAATATGATTACATTTAATTGGGCATCAGAAAAATGATTTCATAAATGGAATTATTTATTCAATTTTATACGAGAGCATGAAATGAAAGGTTTAATATTGAATGGAAGATTGTGCTTATAGCCTTCTAAAAATGCAGCGGTTTGAGGAAAGCCAATAAATGAATGAAGAACAACTTAGTTACAAGCCAGACTGAACTTGGTTGTAAAATGTAATCAAGATAAGCAATTAATACAAATAATTACTTGAGCAACTATGTGAGAGCCATAATTAAATATTTAAAAACCAAATAAAGTCACTTATGCTCCTCTCTATGAAGATTATGTATTACTTCTAAATGAGATATAAAGTCAAAATTTGAAAAAATCATGTTGTATATTTATGGCAAAAAACTTCAAACCTGAACATGGCAAGTAAGTTCATACTTTGAAAGATTCACTTAGCCAAGCACCACTTATGGAGATGATGTGGAAAATGTTGTCATCCCACAAAATTGCTGCTAGCTTTTTCATGATCCAAACTTGACTTAGGACTTCCTTATGAAAAACTGAGACAGCAAGTTTATTGAGATTCTTGGTCTGTAGTTTCAACAATTTCACTATTTGCCAAAGCAGGATTTTGTTCACTACATTTTTTTTTGTTTGGGCCCTCTGCTTTCTGGAAACATAACAGTGAGCAATTATATACAGCAGTCAATATCATATTAAGCATGAGTGCAAGAAATTTGCTGCTTCTGTCAAATTCACAAGTTCATGGCTCTGGATATTTAGAATGGGCTTCAAGCACAATCAAGGATTTTCTTGCAAGGTGAGTGACTGAATTACTTTTGATTATCCTACTAGGGACTTTTAAAGTTATTCAGAGAAATTTGTTTCATTACATTATTACATTAAGAAGCTTGGGGCAAGCCAATTCTTATCCCAGAAGGAGACCTTACCTTTAGTTCAGGCAATTTTTAGAATTGCAAGTCCTCTGGGATCCATATGATGGCCTCAGTATTATGTCTGCAGTCTATTCTATTTTATGGGCTGATGCAGAGTCATACTAGAAGACAACATTTTTTTCTAAAGCCATAGCTTTAATCATGGAATGATTTGAACCTATTGGCTTTGCAGTTGATTGATGTACTTACTTTCTAAATTTAAGTGGAGTAGGGGGAATCAATTAAATATATATATACTATTATATATATAGTTTAACTTTGTTGACAAATGGATTTTGAAGAGCCTGAAACCGTCTGAAGAAAATAAGATATTGTTTTTATTAAATCCAGCAATAATTTCTCATCAGAGTTTCCTTGTTAGACAAATACAATTTTTCCTAAGTATGTGAAATTTTTGGTGAGCTTCTTGCATAGTAAAAGGAACAAGCAACATTTTCCTCTTGTTCATGCATGAGCGTACCTATTGCTTCTATTTAAATGAGTATAATGAGGGACTGGATTGGTGATAGTTCAAAATTGACCAAAACTGGCCATTATTTCTACAATTTAATCTTTGCTTCCTGTTTTTTTTTGTGTTTGGCCAGGCATGGTGTGAAGAAAGTGCTCTTCATCCCCTATGCCCTCACAGACATGGACGGCTACACCAGCATAGTCAGAACTGCATTTGAAAAACTTGGTGGGTAGACCCTAACTTTGTTGGGTAGACCCTAACTTTGTTGAATAGATCCTAACTTGTTTGGGTAGAACCAAACTTGTTTGGGTAGAACCAAACATTGTTGGGTAGACCTAAACTTTGTTGGGTAGACCTAAACTTTGTTGGGTAGACCTACACTTTGTTGGGTACACCCTAACTTTGTTGGGTAGACCCTAACTTGGTTGTATAGACCATAACTTTGTAGGGTAGACCATAACTTTGTTGGGTAGACCCTAACATGGTTGGGTAGAACCAAACTTGTTAGGTAGACCCTAACTTGTTTGGGTAGAACCAAACATTGTTGGGTAGACCTAAACTTTGTTGGGTAGACCTAAACTTTGTTGGGTAGACCTTAACTTTGTTGGGTAGACCCTAGCTTTGTTGGATAGACCCTAACTTTGTTGGCTAGACCCTAGCTTTGTTAGGTAGACCATAGCTTTTTTGGGTAGACCCTAACTTTGTTGGGTAAACCCTAACTTTGTTGGGTAGACCCTAACTTGGTTGGGTAGACTCTAACTTGGTTGTATAGACCCTAACTTGGTTGTATAGACCCTAACTTTGTAGGGTAGACCCTAACTTTGTTGTGTAGACCCTAACTTTGTTGGGTAGAACCAAACTTTGTTGTGTAGACCAAAACTTTGTTGTGTAGACCAAAACTTTGTTGGGTAGACCCTAACTTTGTTGGGTAAACCCTAACTTTGTTGGGTAGACCCTAACTTTGTAGGGTAGACCCTAACTTGGTTGGGTAAACCCTAACTTTGTTGGGTAGAACCTAAATTTGTTGGGTAGACCCTAACTTGGTTGGGTAGACCCTAACTTGGTTGTATAGACCCTAACTTTGTAGGGTAGACCCTAACTTTGTTGGGTAGACCCTAACTTTGTTGGGTAGAACCAAACTTTGTTGGGTAGACCCTAACTTTGTTTGGTAGACCCTAACTTTGGTGTGTAGACCAAAACTTTGTTGGGTAAACCCTAACTTGGTTTGGTAGAAAAAAACTTTGTTGGGTAGACCCAAACTTTGTTGCATAGACCCTAACTCTGTTGGGTAAAAGCAAACTTTGTTGGGTAGACCCTAACTTTGTTGCGTAGACCCTAACTTTGTTGTGTAGACCCCTAACTTTGTTGGGTTGAACCAAACTTTGTTGGGTAGACCCCAACTTTGTAGGGTAGACCCAAACTTTGTTGTGTAGACCCTAACCTTCTTGGGTAGAACCAAACTTTGTTGGGTAGACCCTAACTTTGTTGAGTAGACCTAAACTTTGTTGGGTAGACCCTAACTTTGTTGGGTAAACCCTAACTTTGTTGTGTAGACCTAAACTTTGTTGGGTAGACCCTAACTTTGTTGAGTAGACCTAAACTTTGTTGGGTAGACCCTAACTTTGTTGGGTAAACCCTAACTTTGTTGTGTAGACCTAAACTTTGTTGGGTAGACCCTAACTTTGTTGGGTAAACCCTAACTTTGTTGTGTAGACCCTGAATTGTTGGGTAGACCCTAACTTTGTTTGGCAGACCCAAACTTTATGAGCTGACTGATGAAATATCTATCAACACTAATTCAACACTGGCCATCACTATAATGGGCTGAACAAATAATTTTGTCACATCTTCAGAGTGATAGATCCTGCATCAAAATTCTCACTCGAACAGAATGGATTCTCATCTGAGATGCAACTATTACTATATTTCACAGCTATATTTTGTTATAAGTTACTTATGGGGAGGGCTCACCAAGTCTTCTAGGCTCGAAACTAAGTAACAGATCTAAGGATTCAAAATTATTATCATATATGAACATTTTACAGCCAGTCAAACCAACATTGAGTCAAAGTAATTATTTTATGAAAATGAAAAGAAAACATAATCATGAATATACAAATGTACATCATATGTCTATAGAATAAATTTATACATACTGAAGTACTATTGCAAATGCCTGGGGCACACATGGTCTCAGTGAAGCGACCAGCTGTTTGTATGTGTGATTATTCTGTATGTCTGTCCTGCTCATCTGTTACTTCTATTAAACTAAGCAAGCATCAATACATATTGAGATTGATGAAATGAGTCTTAATGCTCATATTTATACATGAAAAATCCAGGTTTATTAGGAATTCTTCCTATTAAAATCTTGTATCTTCCTGTTTATAAACTCCTAGATGACTGCCCTACATTAATTCCATGTTTTTCCCTGTGTTGAATTAGAGAACTTTAGGATTGTTCTAAGATATCCTGCTGATTGCCCATCAAAAATACCTGCCTTAATTTCTTTAGAACTTTTGTAGGAGGAATGTTGTACATATGAAACTAAAGCAGTTTCTCTCCCCGTACAGCAACCTTGTTTCATTCCTGACTCTTATGAAAAAGGGTAAATTGTGATTTTTTTTCCTGATGAACAAATGATTGTTAAACAGCATTTTCCACATATTTTTCCTGATATCTCTAATCTTGTTCCTTAGCTCTCTGTTTGTCTCTTGCTCCTTAGCTCTTTGTTTGTCTCTTGTTCCTTAGCTCTCTGCTTGTCTCTTGTTCCTTAGCTCTCTGTCTGTCTCTTGTTCCTTAGCTCTCTGTCTGTCTCTTGTTCCTTAGCTCTCTGTTTGTCTCTTGTTCCTTAGCTCTCTGTTTGTATCTTGTTCCTTAGCTCTCTGTTTGTCTCTTGTTCCTTAGTCAGTCAGTATTGTGACGGCAGTCAGTCAGTATTGTGACCGCAGTCAGTCAGTATTGTGACCGGCTAACCGCAGTCAGAATCCATTTTTCAGTCCGCGCATGCAGTCCGTGAGCGCTCAAGCCGAGGCTGTCCACACATCTGCTTGTTCATGAGAGTGTCCAGATTTCTGCGAGTCCATGAGGCTGTCCACACTTCTGTTCGCAGAAGCTGATGTAGGCAATGTTCAGGATGTGCGCTAGCATGTGCCTGTTAGACATAAAAATGTCAGGATCTTGTTAAGAATAAGCACCACCGTATGAACTTGTTTGTCAACCTAACCTAAATAGGTTAGGTTGAAAAACAAAGTCAACCTAGCCTAATTACCTTGTACTCAACCTAACCAACCTAATTGTTTGTATTATTCATTTTATTCACCCTGTTAAGAATACGTAATGTTCTTGTTACCTCAGTAATGTTCTTATTAAGAATAAGCACCACAGTAAATCTGGCGTTCTTATTAACAAGATCCAAATGTCAAAGCGGACAATGTGAAAGGGTAATCATGCACGATGAATGAATCATAGCAAAAATGTCGTAGGGTGCCAGTCGTCACTCCGAGGCAAGCGAAGCATTCATGACTTACCTAAAGCGAAGCATACATGGTTCTTAGCTAAAGGTAACATAACACGACTCATTCTCAAGACTGAACTCGAGTCTCCCGCCACTCAGCTTCAAGGCTGACGCTCGATTCTCCCACCACTTACCCTCATGGCTGACGCTCGAATCTCCCACCACTCACCCTCATGGCTGACGCTCGAATCTCCCACCACTCACCCTCATGGCTGTCTCTTATACACATCTAGATGTGTATAAGAGACAGGTTTGTCTCTTGTTCCTTAGCTCTCTGTTTGTCTCTTGTTCCATAGCTAGCTCTCTGTTTATCTCTTGTTCCTTAGCTCTCTGTCTCTTGTTTCTTAGCTCTCTGTTTGTCTCTTGTTCCTTAGCTCTATGTTTGTCTCTTGTTCCATAGCTCTCTGTTTGTCTCTTGTTCCTTAGCTCTCTGTTTGTCTCTTGTTCCTTAGCTCTCTGTTTGTCACTTGTTCCTTAGCTCTCTGTTTATCTCTTGTTCCTTAGCTCTCTGTTTGTCTCTTGTTTCTCCAGCTTGCTCCTTAGAAATAGTGTGTGCTGTGTTATTAGAAGATCATTTGAAATTAAATTAGCTTTATATGTATTTATGTAATTAGTTTGATTTGTCTTGGTAATTGAGGTTTATGATTGATAGAGTCCTATTTATTCACTATTTGGTTTGGCGGAAATATATGATTAAATGTGCTAAATTTTAGATATTTATCTATGCTGAGATTAATTAATACATGCCCATTTTAAATAATATCATGTACACTGTCAAATTGTATTGTCTAAAATTCTCATGATAATTTAGTATGAGTAAAGTATATCCTTGACTTAAGTAATGCCTTAAGTGTATAAAATAGACAAGTTTCCTATATCTTCAAGCAGTCAAAGCTGTTACTAACACTAATTTTTGCATACTCTTCCCTTCCTTCAGTCATGGTCAAAACTTTGCCTAATTGAAATTGATGAGTGCATGAAATGAAATGTGGACCATTGAAGGCAACTTTGATTTCAATTAAATAATATTAATTTAGAACCTAACATTATTGTAGTAGTGCTGGCTTAGAAGTCAATTTTATTAAGTGTTTAAATAATTTAACATATGGTGCTTGATATTGCAATAATGGTTTAACAATTGGTGCTCGACATCACAGCTATTGTTCCACAAATGTTGCTGGATGTAGCAATAATTGCACAATTATTGCTTAATATAGAAGAAATAATCTGCAAATATTGTGGTTCTTTACATGAAAGTAATGATACTTATATAATACCTTGTTGACAGGCATGAGCCTGGAGAGCGTGCATGCGTCACCAGATCCTGTGAAGGCGGTGGAGGCAGCGGAGGCTGTCTTCGTGGGCGGGGGTAACACCTTCAGACTCCTCAACAAACTGCAAAGCAACGGACTCTTGCTGCCCCTTCGCCACAGAGTCTTGCAGGTGCTGTAGGCGTATTGTTATTCTATTTCATGGGCTTTGAAAATGTTACAGTAAATTCTAATTAGTCTTTAATTTCCTGACCCAGCGATTCCTTTAGTTTAGTTCCTTTGTATATATAATACATGTAATAAAATATATGTTCCTATATATACTAGCCCTGCTAATAATAATATATGTTCCTGTATATATTCGCTCTGCTCAAGCTCCGCAGCGAGAAACATAAACTATGTGTTCCTCACAGGATGGAGTGCCCTACATCGGCAGCTCTGCTGGCACCAACGTCGCCACGCCCAACATCTGCACCACCAATGACATGCCCATCGTGTGCCCTCCGAGCTTCGATGCCCTCAACCTCGTGCCCTTTAACATAAACCCTCACTACCTGGCCGCGCCCGGTCCTGCCACTCACATGGGCGTGAGTTATTAAGTAGGAGGTCACATGGGCGTGAGTTATTAAGTAGGAGGTCACATGGGCGTGAGTTATTAAGTAGGAGGTCACATGGGCGTGAGTTGTTAAGTAGGAGGTCATCGGGCAAACTGGCCTCGCACATACTGGTACCACTGAACCAAATTTGATATGTTGCAGTTTATAATATAATTGAATTTCCCGTAATTTAATGCTTATTCTAGTTTTCCTTGCATCGTGTCAGCAATTGAGATTTGTGGTGGGTTTGATGCGAAAAGTTTGTAGTTACAAGAACTGCTCGCATTAAACTTTGCAACGAGATTCTTCTTACCATAGCATTTCATATATTATAAATGAAAATATATAGTTTTGTTTCATATATGTACTACACTTCACTTCTTCATATATGTACTATATATGAGACATATGCTATGAAATATGTATCATATTTCTCGCCTACTTGTATGTGCCACACAAGGTTGACCTTATATGGTAAATATTACTTTCTGTAATGACATTGTAAGCAAATGGATATTAATCTGTTGCTCACTGCACAGTTAAGATAAGAACATCCTGCATTTATTTTTTACCAGTAAAAGGCCTTGAATTTTTAAGTTTCTTGATAAATACTGTTTTATTCTGATAGAATTCATCGGAGGTGTTGAAGTTCACTTGTACCATTGGGCTACATTACCTAGTGAATGTAAAATGGAGAATTGTTGGGTGTCTCCACGACTGACACGACTCTCTCCCTCTATAAGGAAACGCGACAGCAGCGCCTGCTGGAGTACCTGGAGGAGGACCACAGTCTGGACGTGCTGGCGCTTCCTGAGGGCAGCTACCTCCTGGTCAGCGGCAACACGGCGACCCTAGGCGGGCTGGTCGCCGGCGCCAAACTCTTTCGCAAGTGAGGACAGTGAAAATACTCTTCCTTTGTCCCGTATGTTGTCCATAACAACTGTTGTCTATGGAAGTAGAGTACCTTGCTCTGGTCGCTGTGTTCTGTTAGAAACGATGTACCTTGGCTAATAATTTAAATTCAAATTTTATAGCAGTTTCGATTTACATTTCTTAATAATAAATAATAATAGTGGTTTCAGCGTTTAGTAGGCCGTAGGCCTGTCGCCGATTCTTAACATCGCAGAACATTCACAGCATTTTGCGGTCTCGAGCACCTTTTTTATTGTAGCAACTTAACACATATGTGTGTTTTTAACTGTAATATATTATTCTTTCTGAGTGATGCGACAGTACTGTACAGTAAAAATTAAATAATTTAATTTCAACTGTGGAAACATTGGGAAAATTTTCTCACACAATTTCTTCGTGCTTTAGATCGTTCTGCATCGCTACAGGAATATTGATGGTGTTGAACAAGTTGTTCTTGTCCCTGTTGCAGGGATGGTCTAAGTAGGTACCCATCAGCACAGATCTTTAAATACTTCCTTGAGTCTCGTGTCCTTCAGAAGCATGTGGAACAGCCTTCCTGAGTACATCGTTGACGCTCCGAGTATGAGCGCGTTCAAGAACAGACTAGAATCACTAGATGAAGCTGTTGAGAAATATATGTTCAGACTTTAAATGCATGGCACCATATCGAACCCGGTGGAAGTCTATATAGTATAGCTATTTCAAACTAGCGTCAGTTTTGAAAAGATCCGGGCAAAGGACCTGTTTTTAGATCTCCTCTGAACAAGGCACGAAAAGTACAAGAATCGGTGACAGGCCACATCAGGCCTACTCTTCAGCGTCGACATCACTATGATGTATGATATATGACTGAGCCTCACGGTATAACCCACATGTTTGTTTTCCTAGCCGCAATTATTGTGATTTACACGCCGAAATGTAATTCATGTTGACTGTAAAAAGTCTTACTGCTTTCTGCATTTTTCCCCTTACAGGGGTAAGGCCGTGGACGACTGCTCTGCAGGGGACGCGTCTTACCTGCTAAGTGGAGGGGCTCCTGCCCCCCTGCCCTCCCCTGGCCCCCATGTAGGTGCCCCCCTGGCCCATATGCAGGTGCCCCCCTGGCCCCTAAACTACGGGTCAAAACATATAATTCAGTACTCACTGCAGCGAGTGACAGAGAGCGCATTTTCTCATTGACGAAAACGTGAAGTCACGGACGGACGGACGGACATGGCGAGCACGATAGTGCATTTTTTTCCATAAATGAGAAAATGCGCTAAAAAAGTCGTGGGCGTGTTTCTGGGGTCATGGAGTGTCTAGCTGGGTCAAGGATATGTTTCTTTTCTGATGTGATTTATATATAAAATGTATGTATGGGCCTGCTTAAAAATTGGTAAATTTTAAGAATATTTTTTATTTGTGGGAGTCATGATAGGCTTCGTTTGAAGGTCACGTGCTGGTAAAGCTTATGGAGTACGTGCCTAGAAGAAGCTTAGTGAGTCGCTGATAGTAGAAGTTTTCAAGAAACTAAGCTACTAATTCATCTCGTAACAAAAGGTCTTTGTGTTGGCAGTAACTTCAACTAAGTTACTGAAGCAAGACTCTATTAACGAGGCTCACTAGTGATCCCAACATGCGTGTTACTGCCCTGAGTTATTCAGAGTGCAGTTGCAAGGAATGGCTATCCTACAGATCTAATAGTCCAACTGGTGCCTCGGCTACGGTGGGTGTCGAATGTCGTCTTCTTTCTAAACTTTGTTTCGGCTGTTCAGTTCACTCGCTATTGTACCAAAGATTCAAGCCAAGTTTGCCAGATGGCGTAAAAAAAACGGCCAAGTCCGCAAACAAGAAAGGCCAAAAGGTCCCATAACTCAATATATTTGTAGGTTCCGGTGTAGAAATTCCAGGTACTATTTTTGCAGTTTTTAAAATTTATTCAGGAAGTACCCCTATCATAAACTTTAGGCTGCCAACGTATTTGAAAAAAAATTCAATCGCGGATTTGCCTGATAAAAAGACAGTCTGGCAACCCTGATTTAAGCAGCAAGTTGTTCGAAACCCGCAACTAAATGTGAAAATTTTAGTCTAAAGCAGCAAAGAGGCCCAGGCTGAGAATCGGCAATAGGGCCATATCCAACGCCGACGTCGCTATGTTATTATCATCCCATGCAATTTTTCGACGACAGACGGGCTTCATTTTTTTATTCAACCCTTGAATATTAATAGATGAGTACTTTGACGATAGGGTGGTTCGATCTTCCATATGCTCAGGGTCAATATTTGCAATGGATGGCAAGTTCCTTTACTGAGCGAGCTTAGCTTTCCGCAGTAATAGTAAGAGATGTTTAGTTGATTTTGTGATGATGATCATCCCCTGCTTTGCCGATTTGTATGTGTATTGCATATATGGTTTCTACCACGTCAACAATAAAAAGATGTAAAATTAACGTCTTGTCTATCAAATCCTGTATTGTGTTCCACAATCTGCTACAGCGACGACGCGACACCATAATGGCATTGATGCTAACGTATCACTTATGTTTGATGTCAATACAGCAGAATTTCAAGTTGGCATCACTCGTGGAATTGGAGTATTTTTCATCACTTATTTATTATTCAATGTTCTCCTAAGGCATCACTTAAAAATAAAATCCAAATCTTTGGGCATGAAGTGCAATTGAAATTATAATACAATGCCTAATCAGATTTAACTCCGTCATAATGATTAATTATACAAAATTAAGATTTGCACTTGACATACGCAACCTAAATGTTGACTTTTACATGAA
The DNA here is from genome assembly GCF_000764305.2 of Hyalella azteca. Classification (NCBI taxonomy): domain Eukaryota; kingdom Metazoa; phylum Arthropoda; class Malacostraca; order Amphipoda; family Hyalellidae; genus Hyalella; species Hyalella azteca. The sequence continues at coordinate 281,784 of NW_025938997.1, read as the reverse complement.
CGCCATCAGATATAAATAATTCTGGTACATGGGACGTCTGTTCTATGTAGGCTAAAAAGAACACTAACATTATATGTTTACAACGATGTTTGCTATATAAAAACAAATTGGTTTCTAGGAGACTTTTCTTTTATAATGAAGCTTAATATCATCTATTAATTCATCTATTTTATATTGCAGAAGTCAAATATGTCCAAATTTACTATTACTTATGGTAGTAGATAGAAATGCAATTGTAACCCTTCATGAAAAGGGCGAGAGTAATTCAGTCATTGCAAAAAAGCTCCAAATTCGTCGTGAAAATGTGTGGAAGGTGGTAAAATTTTTCAAGGAAACTGGTGAAACATGCAATCGACCTGGTCAAGGAAGGAAACGAAGTTTCCGAACAAAGCAATTGGTCAAAAACATGAGGGAGAATTTGAGGAGAAACCTTCGTCGCTCAGCTGCAAAATTGGCTGCAGAAGCAGGAGTCAGTCAGACATCAATGCGTAGAGCCCTCAAAGATGACCTCAAAAACTCCCCTTACAAGATGCAAACAAGGCATAAACTAACAGACCGTCATGAACGAATGAGGCTCGAAAGATGCCAGCACATTCTGGATCTCATTGAGGATGGCTCGCTGCCCAACTTGGTGTTCAGTGACGAGAAAATATTTGACATTGAACAAAGAGTTAACCGTCAAAATCTCATGTCCGTGATGGTTTGGGCCGCGGTAACCGCCACTGGAGGTCCCCACTCGTTTTTTCCCCTCAGGAGTGAAATTGAACAGTCAGCGATACATTTCGGACATTTTGGAAGCTGTGTTGTTACCTTGGACCCGTAACACTTCAGTGGCTCACCATGGAGTTTTCAACAAGACTCTGCCCCATCACATGGCTCAAACATGACCCAAAACTGGATTCAGAGTCACATCCCAGCGTTCATTAGCAGAAATGAATGGCCCTCAAGAAGCCCTGATTTGAATCCACTCGACTTTTCTGCGTGTGTTATTTTAGAGAGTAGGGTCTGCAGAACACCTCATGATTCTTTGGATAGTTTGAAGTCTAAGTTGACACGAGAATGGAACTTGATCCCTCAAGAAATGCTGCTTGTCTCCTGTGAAGCTTTCCCGCGTTGATTGGAGGCCGTCATTAAAAATAAGGGTGGTCATATTGAATAAAAATGTCTGAGAATTGTTTATAAAATTCTTGGCTACTAGCTCATCCAATAAAAAAAAATAATGCACCTGTTTGTTTCAATGGGAAATAACAAAAAACATGTGTTGCCATAAATATGGCGGTCCCTGTATAGTATTTTGATTAATATCATCAGTGTTCGTACGATCCATGATGATTAGCTCTAGTATTATTCAAACAATTGATAAATAAGCCTATGATTATCACTCCAAATCAATGAGTAGGTAATAGTCACTGCAGTCAGCATATCAGTACATGTACTAATTGCTTTTTATTCATTCGCAAATTAGCATTAAATAAGGTGAAATTTTGTCCGGCAAACATGATTAGTTGCTGAGTGTGCAGTTTGTTGATAATTTATCTAAAAGATTTTTGTACTGGTGAAGATAAGGAGCACCGTTCAGCAACAGCACTTCATAAGCGCAGTTAACTATACCTGCGTCCAGCAGCTCCTGCACTGAGACGGCCTTGCTTCCAGCAATAACAGTACATAAATGCAGTGAACTTGATCTGTAGCTACGATTCATACTCTGCTAACATGACGACTTTGCATTCAACACCAGCCATAGCAGCTCCTAAGTGCAGTAAACTTGATTGGCATACAGTGAGCCTAGACTGAGACGGCCTTGCTTTTAGAAAGAGAAGTTCCTAAATGCGGCTAGCCTGTTCACAGGCCAACAATTCCTTCACGTACAAAGACTACGACAACGTTTACGATTGCTGTATGACTCCATAAAACCTTGCATTTTGGTCCAATATTTAAACACGTGCCTTGTTCTGTATGACATAGCTCACGATACACGACTTACGACACATGACTCACAACATGGCTTACAACACATGACTCACAAGGTGACGCACAGCAGAAGCTGCGCAGCACTTGAATAAACTAAATGACAAATTGACATAAGCGACCAAAGAATCATTAATCAGTTCATCTAATGAATGAGCGAGCTTCAGGCCTGATAAGTCGAGCACCAACGACCGCCTGCGAACATCTGTGTCAACGAAGCTCTTGGTCTTGTTGAGCGATGCACGTGTCGTCGCGACAGACGCCCACGCCAGCACCAGCTACCCAGCTTGAATATGCGCGGTGCACACCCATTGATGATAGCGGTTTCAGTGTTTATTAGGCCGTAGGCCTGTCGCCGATTCTTAACATCGCAGACCATCCACAGCTTGTAGCGGGCTTGAACTTGCAACTCACTGCTACAATTCTGCTGTGCTTAACCGCCCGGCCTCCACGCCGATTTTGACCAGAAACTGGCGCACGGAGCTGGGATCGAACCCGAGTCTCTCTGCGCCAATCCTGGTACTCTGAACTTTTACCACCGGGCCACCCTGCCGATCCCATGAAGTTTTTCGGCGCTGACACTTGGCCACGTTCTGGGTGTTGGGAAATGCAGACAACGTAAATTCATGGCGGGAACGTTCGGAGTGTTGGAAGTTAAGACATCTTAAATCTAATGCGTGGCGGTCGCGTTCGGAACGTTGGGAACTAAGACACATTAGTCCAATGCGTAGCGGTCACGTTCGGAATGTTGGGAACTAAGACTCATTAATCCAATGTGAGGCGGTCACGTTCGGAATGTTGGGAACTAAGACACATTAATCCAATGCGTGGCGGTCACGTTCGGAATGTTGGGAACTAAGACACATTAATCCAATGCGTGGCGGTCGCGTTCGGAATGTTGAGGACTGAAGACATCTCGGTCCATTACTTGGCGTATCCATCTTCGTTGCTCGTCCACCAAGGCCAGCGTATTTGTTGTATAGAATGTAGAAGAATGTCACGAGCTAGAGTGTCATGAATTTTTGATGAAAGGAAATATCAATAGCAGAAAAGGGGATAATGCTTAATTCATGAACAATGGCCAAGTAGGTGAATAATGAACAAGTTTTAGATTACAAAAAAATCAGATCCATCGTCAGTTCGATAAATCTAGAACACAAATACAGTCAGAAAATTAATAAAGTTTGGAATCAAAAGAAAAAAACAACAGAAGTTAAAACCTAAATTTACAGGCATCGGACAGAAAAATAAAGAAATACCTATCTATTCACAATTTCTAATGGATAATCAGATATTATGAATAATGTGAAGCTATTGCAAGAGATGTGAAGTTCTACACCGCGATCACCGTATGCTTCACATAAATAAATAAGTACTGGGCAGTTGCAATTACAAGACATCATTCCATTTAAAGATGGCAACATTTGTTTCCTGAAAACAAAGGAACGTAGGTGCGAATCTCGAACATCCCTTTTTATTCTGTTGACAGAATAACACATGTTTATTGGCTAAATAGGACCTCAAGGTCTCGCAGAACTTCACTTAAAAATTCTTAAACATTAGAGGTCTTATAGGTACTGACTGTTATAGGCTGTCATTCAGAACAACATAGCAAACACTGGCCAATAAATGGTTTCACTAAATCATTTCATGGGTAAACAAAATTCATACATTGTATACGCATAGATCAGATTACTCGAACAGATATATAATATTTCTTTTGACTTGCCTCTCATTTTTCTTATTAGAAATTTTGTTCAGTTTGTTCCGTTTATTAGAATTTATGTTCCGTTCTAATGTAACGGAGACCTTAAAGATTAAGTTAGCTTAAGTATTGATTTTGCGAGACATACAGAAGCAATAAGAGATGAACTTTTGACTGCTTATGTGAGACGGTGGTGACTCAAAGGGTGTTCTAGGCTACTGTATTGCTCCCGCAGTGACCAGAGTGCAATTCACTTTCTATCATCTTTTGATTTAATGCATGCTTTGGGCCCTTTATCAAGTTAATGCATGCCACGTTACTATTTTGGTTTGACCCATGGGGACGCCTGTCGTAGACCACCACTGCCGTGCTTCAAATGGACTATCATGATACCTTCCCTGAAGAACGTAGCCTACAACACATCTTGACTGTAACGTTATCAGCCGCACGCCACCAGACAGATCACATCCATTGAATTAGATCAATCAGCCACAGGAAAATAAGCCTGACGTCGTATGGCCCAGCGTCTTCTGCCAACACGCGAAAAAATTTTACACCACCCGGACGGAGCGCGCCGGAGCCGTTCGTATCTGTCCCATGTGTCGAACCAGCCCACGGTCGAACGGCCACGCGTCGTACGACGATAAATTTTGGAACAGAACTATGCTATCTGGAACCTAACCTCAGATGCTGTGAGCTAAAAGTTACGTAATTTAGCGAAGCTGTAGAAGTCGCTCGTCGAAGGACGATAGATTTTGGAGCAGAACTAAGCTTTCTGAAACCTAACCCTAATGCTGTGAGCTAAAAGTGACGGTCTGGTGGTGCACGGCAGGATGCACACAATTCCACTGACGACCTGGGCTGGTTGGTCACAGTCCGTTGTCCGCAAGTTACAATTCGAGCTAAAGTCAGGGTATGAAGTGATGATTCGACGCAACGTTCAGTGGTGCATAACCATTACTTTCTGGGCTATTCGCTTCAGTATATGGTGGCGTAAAGCTCCTAATATTTAAAGCAAGATGATGTCACGGGCTGGTTACCGACGGTTGGCTTAATCCGTGGCTGATTGGTGGTCATCCGGAAATATGCTAGGCGTTCCTTTCAGGGCTGATTGGTGCACAAATTTGGTGGTGCACGGCTGCGTACCCGACCCATGCACCCTTTAAGACGTCTCTGACGCATTGATTAATACTTGGCAGTATTGCCGGCTTTCCAGCCTTTAACTTTACGCCCTGTGGCGCTTTAGCCTTATTAACTTTGCTAAGTTGGGTCGACCATACATTTATTTACTAACCATTGCACTCAATTGCACTGTCAAAACCTACCTCTAAACGGCTTTCAAGCCACTTCTAAATTGACCCCAGCGGTAATAAATTAGAAGGTTAGTCTCGAAATATTTAAACTTAACTTTGCATAAAATTATCCATATATCTTGATCCTCGTAATGAATAATTGGATACGATACAATAGCTCTTGTTGATCAATCTAATCGTGGTTGTAACCGTTAATTCACAGTATAACCTACGTTATATTCTCTCGTCGCATCTCTTATGCCGTGTGCTTCATGCCTCCAGTGCAGCCAGCGCGACATTATTTCTACTGTACGCGTTATTTCATTTGAGGTTAGATTGGGAATATGCGTTCACTGTCAAGGTTTGTACCGCTAAATTGGAATTTCTGAGCATAATTGGTAAAATCGTGTCTCAAGCTCTGGCATTCATTAAGTAAGGTTTCATTTTCAGATTTCAGTTTCCTCAACTGCATCCACTGCAGTTCCGGTATTCTACTTTGCTGGATCCGAAGTTTATCAGTTGGAGTTACAATAAAATTGTTAGCCATTATGCTTGTATGAATTCCTTACATTCTTGTGTACAACTAATTCTTCGAAGTAATATTAATCTAACAGAAAAATATGCAAGAAGTAATAATCATAAGCTGTAGATTAATCCAAGATGTAGAGTAAAATAACATTGTACAACGTTACGTTTTACGAGTACAGTGTACAAGGCTACACCAAGGATAGTCCATAATTAGTAAGATCTGGCAAGGAAATAGCTAAGTTGGCAATAGAGAATTCTTCGCCTCTACATTTTACAGCCACTGCAATAACAGTTGATGAGTTAAGGCCCCAGGAATAACATTATACAAACAACAATGATTCAGAAAAACGGTCCCTTTTTAGCTTATTCGGCTCGAGGATGTTCATGGAATCTCCTATGACTATATATGCGACGCTCGAATCTCAGGCGGGCGGGATAATCAAGTAAAGATTTCATGTTTCGCCGACTATGGTTGTCACAACTCAACTGCTGGAGAGGTAGAGTAATAGAATGAAAACGTCACGATGAAAAAACTCATGTTTGACACGGTCGACCACGCCACTTTATTGCGTCGACTTGTCATCTCTTCGGCCTGCGTGGCACAGTTCTGCTGTGTTTCGAATCCTATCTCAGCAATAGATTCCAAAGCGTTCGACCTCCTCTTCTACGCTATCGTTGGTCACTTGCGGCGTACCACAGTAATCAGTTCTCGGGCCCGATCCTCCTCTTCCTGTTATATACTGTCGACTTATTGCATAAAATTGATTCACATATTTTGAATCCACAAATGTTCGCCGACGACACCCAAATTTATCGCTACGGTGCACCAGCTGACGCCGCAACGTTGCAGGATCGAATGTCTGTCTGCATGGACGCTGTCTCAGACTGGATGCGCTCCAGCCGGCTCCAGCTCAATGAATCAAAAACTACTTCGTTGTTTTGTCTGCTTCTTGAGGAAGTGGAGTCGTCCTCCATACACCTCACGGCTCAAAAAAACTACTTCATTTGGTTTGCGACTGCTCGGCACCAGCAGCAGCTTCCGGCCAACCCTGTTCTCGTGGGCAACGAGTTCGTCATGCCTGCGTCCGCAGTTCGCAACCAGCAGCTAGGCATTCTGCTGGACTTGGAACTTTCAATGAACAGCCACAGAGCCAAAATCACCACCGCTTGCTTTGGCGCTCTGCGACGAATACGTAGCATCAGCCGCTGTCTTTCGAGACCGGTCCTTAATTGAAGCCCTTGTGGTTGCGCTCGTTTTGACCAGATTGGACTATGGTAATGCCACACTTTATGAACTTCCGACCCCGGCACTTAATAAACTGCAATCCGTAATAAACGCAGCTGCTCAACTCGTGTACAATAAGCGAAAATTCGACTATGTGACGCCGAGTTTACGTGATCTTCAATGGCTGCGCATTCAGCAGCGCACGCAGTTCAAACAGTTCAAAGTCGCTGTTCTGACATTCCGATGCCTTCACGGTTTGGCGCCTCTTTGTCTCACGGAAGGTCTGCAGCGCGTGTCGGATCTGCAATGTAGAAGACGATTGCGCTCGTCATCAACAGCGGACCTCGTGGTACCAACTACACGTTTATCTGCCGTCGGCGACAGAGCGTTCCGGGTCGCCGCCGCCAGAACCTTGGAAGGGTACGCAGCCGTGCACCACTAAATTTGTGCACCAATCAGCCTTGAAAGGAACGCCTAGCATATTTCCGGATGACCACCAATCAGCCGCGGATTAAGTCATCCGTCGGTAACCAGCCCGTGACATCATCTTGCTTCAAATATTAGGAGCTTTACGCCACCACATTCTGAAGCGAATAGCCCACAGAGTAATGGTTATGCACCACTGAACGTTGCATCGAATCATCACTTCATACCCTGACTTTAGCTCGAACTGTAACTTGCGGACAACGGACTGCGACCAACCAGCCCAGGTCGCCAGTGGAACTGCATGCATCCTGCCGTGCACCACCAGACCGTCAGTTTTAGCTCAACATCCGGGGTTAGGTTTCAGAAAGCACAGTTCTGTTCCAAAATCTATCGTCGTACGACGCGTGGCCGTTCGACCGTGGGCTGATTCGACAGACGGGACAGATACGGACGGCTCCGGCGCGCTCCGTCAGGGTGGTGTAAAATTTTTTCGCGTGTTGGCAGACGACGCAGGGCCATACGACGCCAGGCTTATTTTCCTGTGGGTTGATTAATCTAATTCAATGGATGTGATCTGTCTGGTGGCGTGCGGCTGATAATGTTACAGTCAAGATGTGTTGTAGGCTACGTTCTTCAGGGAAGGGATCATGATAGTCCATTTGAAGCACGACAGTGGTGGTCACCGACAGGCGTCCCACCTGAAACAGTCTGCCGGCTTTCGTAACTTCGGCTCCTTCGTTGCAGATGTTTCGTCGACGCCTAAAGACAACTATTTCGTAGAGCCCATGAATCTTGTGTTGTGCTTAGTTATTTTATCAGTTCCCGTCCTTTCTTGTGTCTATTTATTTTTCGCTTGCTATTAATCTTATGTATGACGTGCCCTCGAAGTTCGTTTGAAACAGACGCCACGATAAATGCTTCGTAGTATAATAATAAAGCGAGGCAAGTGAGCAGATTGAGCCAGTCATTGGCTGCAAGAAGTTTGTGAGTCGTTTCAGCCGGAATTTTAAGAGGTTAGGCCAAAGAATTTTAAGAGGTTAGGCCAAAGTAGGGGAGGACGGATGATCGAGCCTGCTTATGATCGAGCATGCTCAAGTATTGGCTGAAGACATTCGGCATTGTTATCTAGAATCAGTGTTTCACTAGTCTGGATTACGGTGTTCCTGCTAGCTGATAGCTGAGAGAAGTTATTGTATGCTGAGGTAACGCGTTAAACACTTGAATACATTAAATTAGATAGACTTATGGGGATGTGGAGCAAATGGCGGCTAATGGAGCAAAATGGCGTCTTCATTGAGTCATATCAAAGTGAGTGAGAATGCAATATTATCGTTGAAAAATTTATTAAAAAATTATGGACGAATTCATAACAATTTGACCAAAAAATGTAAAACAATGGATGTGGGCGGCCATATTTAAAACCTTATTGAGCGCCAATAAGCTACCTTATTTGATGCCATATTCTGGCCTCCAAATGCCCATTTAACAATCCATCATATCTCACTGATATTCTGGTAAATATTAAATAAATTAAACACTTAGAATGAATTTAATACTATTAACTAATATAATTAAATATATCAATCAATGAAGTTGAAACAGTTGAAGGTTAATAATGCCGTTAATGCAACAATAGCAAGCTCGAAATCGATGATATGTTCCAGCGAGTCAGGCAACCACGCCCATCCAGAATGGAAATATAGAGAATATTCAGTAATGGTGGCAAAAAGTAGTTGATAAATGAGAACAAACTTAATAGAAAACATGTGGAGCACCATCGCTTTGATTATAGTTATGCAGTTACTGTGATAAACTAATAAGCTTGCGTAATAGCCTACTCAAACACACGGCATGGCAGAACGGCAGTTCCTGAAAATCAATTCTCCCGACACAATTCTATTCGTACCTACAGGCCTGGCAACAAGAGTTATTAGGTCTTCTGCTTCTACATCCATCACGTCCACAATAATAAAGCACAGTGCTATTCTTCCCCGTCCTCGTGCTCATGAAGTCATTCAGAATTTTCAGCCTATACCAAAACTTCGACTTATCTGGCAGAATGTCATTCTGATTTATATACTAACCTTACTTCTCTGAACTTAAGTTTGTCCGGTTCTACATAATATTATTCATTACTACGCTGTTGAATCAATGTGACCTAATAAGTGCAAGAACTTACAATTACTTTGAAAACTGCCCTCATTCTCCTTCGCTAAATCCGAGTCCACTAACATGTCCATCCACGAGTATTGTATTGCCCGATATGCCCGTACCATCTCTTGTGTCCTCTCATTCTGCCAGAATTAGGCTTCTCTGTCCGCAGTTTATCAGTTTTGTATCCGCATTTATAACTGTGACCGCAGTGTCAATCGGTGCGGCCGCAGCCAGTCAGTATTATGACCGCAGTCAGTCAGTATTGTGAGCTCAGCCAGTCAGTATTGTGACCGCAGCCTGTCAGTATTATGACCGCAGCCAGTCAGTATTATGACCGCAGTCAGTCAGTATTGTGACCGCAGTCAGTCAGTATTATGACCGCAGTCAGTCAGTATTGTGACCGCAGTCAGTCAGTATTGTGACGGCAGTCAGTCAGTATTGTGACCGCAGTCAGTCAGTATTGTGACGGCAGTCAGTCAGTATTGTGACCGCAGTCAGTCAGTATTGTGACGGCAGTCAGTCAGTATTGTAACCGCAGTCAGTCAGTATTGTGAC